>NC_056557.1:35862634-35970536 GCF_013358625.1 Macadamia integrifolia
AAAAAAAAAACCCTCAAATCATATAAAAAATGGACTTTCCTTTATTAAATCATTATTCTTCCAAAAAATATTTTATGGTGAAACAAACCTCAGCCTTAGTAGGGATGTACTTATATTTACTCTTCTATAATAGTGTCCTATCTATTTCTGATTCATCATCAATAAATTTTTTATTTCACCAAAAATAAATAAATGAAACCCTTTTCTTGGCCTCCAGTAAAAATCAACCAAAGACAGATACACAATGGCTAGCCCATAAAATTAAAATCAGGAAGAAAATGACATATGACCATTTCAAATTGGCCTCCATATCTAGTTGACCATCTGTCAGCTTGGCCACACTGTTATTCCATATCGAGCTCATATCAAGCCATCACGGAGTTACACACCTAAGGTAAGGTAAGTGGCCGAGCCCTAAAACCTTGTCGTGTAGAACTGCCAAGCCTCCCAGCAAGGTAGTTGGTGTATAAATGATGACAAGCAGTTCCTAGGATCCTTTCCCGTGCAAATTTCTAACTGATAGGGTGAACCCTGGATGGCCCTGAAAAATTCTGAACTATCAGAATCTTCCGCAAATATGTCGAAGGATAAGACAATCAGTCTCATGGCCTGCTGTTGGATCACAATATTTCTGCCACCATGCAGATCACATTCAATCCTAGTGTGTAGTCCAATTTTAATCCATCAATTTCAAAACAATTTCAAAGTGGTTTTAAGTAGGGGCCTGTGCCTTTGGCCATGTCCCCGGTCATTTCCATCATGACCCAACATATCCAAACCACGTACTGCATTGCACATTTTGCATTCCCCTCTTATGAGGGATTGTGTACCAAGCACTGTCATGACCACTTACACCCTCAACAAAAGCTGAAGTTATGTCATAGTTAAGCATAGTCGAAGGATAACTTTTGGGAAAAAAGTCGAAGTTGAACCAAAGGCCAAAAATGGACTTTTGTCTGCCAAGACGCATAGATCAATACCACCCTTGGAATCATGCGTTGGTCGATGACCACTAAATAGTCAGCAGACCATCAAATTCTGACAATTGGACCATCCAAGACATCATTCCGGGTCTTTGTAAAAGTGGGAAGAATGGCCTAAAACAAGACATCAAGTGCTTCAAATAAGAGATATACAACTACAATGCCTTCCTGGTACTTGCAACCACATTAGTAGCACTTGTTCTTTCCTTGGTTATTGTATCATGTCTAGGCAGATATACCCAAAAGGCCAGAACATCCTGGTTTCCAGTATGTCTTAAGAACAACGTAGTCAAGTTTAGGAAAACCTTTGAAAGGAGGACATCTACTAAAAGTAAAATGAGCGCAAGAAGATATGTCTATAGGATCATTTCAGAAATAAGTGCACTTCTAGAGAGCAAAAATATGGGCAAAGCACAAATCACATTAGATACTAAAATTACCTCAACTCCATAACCTTTGACATATATGTTAGTGAACAGTTCAGAAGGATCGGGCATTGGACTTTCCTGGTAACACAAAGTTTAGAGCAAGGAATAGTGAGAACTCAAAGTTCTGTCACTAAGGCATGTATGTAAGCAAAAACAGAATAAACATTAAAGCTAAGAGAGAGATACCGAACAAAAAAATAACTCAATGGCATCCAACATTTACTGATTCTCACCTTGGCTTTTGCAATAGCTTCATCTACTTCTTTTCTGGCATTCTTCTCAACATCCTGCAAAACAATTCATTGCACATTTCATTCAACTCTCAGGAAAATTCATTTTAAGAATTTTCTTTATTTTGGATAAAAGTGGCCAGGATGGCAGCGGCAACCCAGGGAGCAGCAGAAAGAATAGAAGAGATGGCCCTTAAGAGGTCTTTGGATCCCACAAACTCACAGAGTATGAGAGGAGCAGAGGGAGCCATAAAAACCTAAGTGAGATAATACCTTTAAATCTTTCTCAGAGGCAAGCTCATGAGATAATATCAACTTTCGTACTCTTTCAATAGGATCACGCTCCTGGAAAGCACAACAGCCAAGAAAAGATATAGACTTGAATCTCTAAAACAAAGGACTGACAATTCACATATTGGAGACTAAAATATCAATAGATTACCAACCTGTCTCACACCAGAAATCTCATCACGTGTTCTGTAGGTGCTCCCTGGATCTGACATGGAGTGTCCATGGTACCTGTAAGTATCCATTTCAAGAATCTGAACACCCACATAAAAAGCAATAATGTTAGGCTAATTTGGTTTCACATAACATCACATAAGGAACTCTTGGGAATTCTTAATGACCACAGAAAATATTAACAAATCAAGCATTCATAATTTCTTAATTAAAAGGAGCACAAGGAACAAGTTGAAGTTTTAATATAGGTAAGAATTGCTTTCATAGATTAATATGAATTCACAGAAGATCTTAATGGGAACATTGAAAATAGCAAGTTGATCCAACCCTGCTGGAAGCAAGGTCCAGTATCCCCAACCATAATCACATAACTATGGCTAGAGGACTCCAGGGGATTTTGGCCTCCCAACTGATGGATTAGGTGCTACTCAGGGATTTCCCAAAAACCTAAGAAGTCTAAAATAATACTGTCACAATTTACTTTTTGATAGAATACTGGGTCTCAAATTACTGATCCAAAAAAAAAAAATTTCTAAAAGGCAAAAAGGAATCAGAACAGCTGTTGTGCTAGGCCTGGCACAATGGCCCACTCAATCTATGCCAGGTGGCACATGATTCAGAAAGTTCCAGACATATGGGTAGGTAGAGTCCACTTGTATTAGATTATTCCTTTGTATTTTCTAACAGACAACCTAATTTGCTCCTATGTTTGACTTTTTAGCTAAATTTTAATCTTCTTTCTCCACGAGTAAAATTCTGATTTGGCTGAAATTTTATAGGTAGATTGGGAAAAGGCAGGCCTTGGCGCAAGAATGAGGTTGCTCTATTACAACTTAATGGCCTCCAATGTTCAAGATTTTGCGAAATTTTGCAAAATATTACGGTTTCACAAGATGTCGAAACGAAACTCCATGCAATATGTAAAAAATGCAAGGTTGTGGTTTCGATATTGTTTCGACTGAAATGAGACAAACTTTTAGTATAAGATGTATAGTTTCGGAAGAAATGGGTTGAATTTCGGCTCTAAGATTTGTGGAAACTTGGTTTTTTGTGATTTTTTGCCAAATCGCTCTCATACAAGCGTGAAACAAGATGTTGGGCAATAGTGGAATGCATCAAAAGCAACGGTTTGCTGCATTTGTGAAAGTTTTGTGTAAGATTCAAAGTTAAAGGTATAACACTTTTCCCAAAAAATGAATTTTTGCAAAAAATAGGGTAAATACTTGGTGGTTGGCGTACAACATATACTACCAACTTAGGCTCCAAAGTCAAACTACTATTTTGGGTGTGTTTTTAGATTCTGAGGGCTCCACTATATTTAGAGGGCCTAAAATAAAGCATACTAGAAGTTTCAGGAGCTAATTTGGCCATTTGGGACTTGAAACCATCCATAAAGGATTCAACCAAAATTTTGCGGTATCGTGAAATTTTTTGATTTCTCGCCTTGTCGAAACCAAGCTCGAAACCGAAACCTCGAACCTTGGTGGTTTTATGTTCAAACAAGGAAACAACATCTCAGAAAAAAAGTAAGAGTAAGGCAGCGTACATATGCACCTCCACAGACCCTGCAGTTAAGGGAGCTTCGTGCACTGGGTACGGCTTTTTAAGGGAAAAGTGGGACTTGCTGTGTAACAAATTTGAGCTTTAGATGAGCTGCCGCATGGCAGATTTTAGTGGGCTGTTGTGCTTTCACTCTTTCTATATTGTGGTACTGATACATTTTCACATGTAAGCGATTAGTTGCTAGGAAAAGTAAACCCACCTCCTCCCCCAACCAGACTCTCTGAACCCAAAGAGTTGGCTTATGCCTTATACCTTTGCATTGAACCCAAAGGTCTTTATTCTTTCTATCTCCTTCTTCTTCCTCCGTTTTGTTCTCCACCAGAAACAATCAACACCAACACCAACACCATTTGTGCTAGTTCTAGGACCAACATTACCTGCACCAGTCACTGTCACTGAACCTTGAATTTCTGTTGATGGACTCAAGGAAGAATGGTAGATATAAAGACCTGCAGAATGGTAGATATAAAGACCTCAAGCAATAGAGCAGAGCATAGTTGACTCAGATCAACAGTGGCAATGACATCGGTCAACATGGATCAAGTAACACTAGCACTTCAACTAGGGATTAACATTAGCCACATCTCCTTCAAGGCTAACAATTACACTCAGTCAGACACCTTTACCAACTGTTCTTGAATATAACCACCTTCCAAACCCCATAGCATAACCAACTTACTCCACTGATTCTAGATGGCCCCGAATCCGAGTTTCCAAGGAACACGCTGTAACAACTTTGAAAAGAGAGGAACAATTAATGACACTATATTAGCCTCATCAAAGGGACTCTAGGAGGGAAGGCTATTTGTCATTGATAGGGCTAATTCTCCCAATTTTCTCCACCATATGGTCCAAAATTTTTCACTTACCTCAAGTATTTGCCAAAAGGCAACCAGTGGGTGTCAAAGCCCACCTCTTGACTCTCAACCAAATAATGCATAAACGCTCGGGTTTCTACAAGATGCCAATGGAGCAGGCCACAGTTCGTGATTTAACCTTCCCCAGGAATTACAATGAGCTCCCAGAACACATTCCCACCATGAATCTATAACGTAAGAGCAATATAGCTTTTACCAAAAATAAATAAAAAAAAGAGAAAAATAGCTGCAGACTTCTGTACTACGAGAATAAAATAGAAGTACAATATCCCATATTTACACAAATAAATAAAAATATATATATATGGGGATGCCCACTCAATTCCGGAGTATTAACTCCCATATTGGTTTTGATGATTAAAAACAAATGGAAATACTAATAAATATCTACCAAGTGATGTGTGAAGGCAAGTTCTCAATATGACACATGTATCAAAAGTCCTCAAAACCTCGAGTGTCAAGACATGAAAATCCCTTGAAGATAATGGCAACCTCAAGCATCAAGGACTCGAAGATATCAAGTGTACAAGATGGTGTGAAGATGCTAAAGACAATCTATAAGAAGTCAAGTTGAAGACCTAGTGTGTAGAGTCTAATGTAATAACACACACATTGCATGCACTACACCACATTACATTTTGTATACACGTACTGTAAACTAACCTAGTATAACTCTAGGCGGTTCCCATTGACTATGCCTTTAGACCTATAGTGTGTTGGATATGCCAAGTCACACCTATTTGCTGAGTTAACAACAAGGTACTCACTTAAGGGTATTTTAGTCATCCATAATGACTGAATCATAAAACACTTTGTACTGCAAAAGTGTAGAGCTTTGAGTTTTGAAACCAACACAACTTGAATCGGGTCAATTGGAATCCGTATTAGGAAGTTACAATTGTTTTAGTAAAGACAGTTAGCTAGGTTCAGAAGCCTGCAGGTAACTACCGGTAGAGTTCTATTTACATAGGACTCATCAAACTTTGGCCAACAGTAGCCAACCAGTAACAACCAGACCCAGCCGGCACACTACCGGATGCCTCCCGGTAAGGTCTCTAGCTAGCCGGATGCCTACCGGATGGCCTGTGGACTTTCCCAACGGCTATTTTTTAAAATCCCAACGGATCTATTGCCCCAACGGATATGTGATCCGGTAGTTACCGATAGAGCTAAAAAGTAACTGTTAAGACACAATTTTTACTCAATCGTTTTTACCTAAATTACGACCATTAATCTCCCATATAAAAACCCCACTTATGGCTCATTAAAATAACAATTAATTCTCACCACTCGAGTATCATTATCAAAAAAATTAAAGTGAGAAAAATGATGCTCATTGCTTGAGTTAAGTTTGCTCTTTGTGCTCTCTTCAAAGAACAACTCAAGCACTTCAACACAAGTCTTCCACATTTATTGGCAATCTTACTTGGAGGACATTAAAGGTGCTTTATTGTTTATCATTACATTCTTGCATACTCATACCACGCACTGCACGAGGTAATACTCAAACTTCTATTCTACTATAATTTGTGTCTGTCCAAGAGTTGGATTAACTCTAGTATTTAGCAGGTTTTGTTTTACAATTTATTCTAGATTGCACTTAGATAAAGGTGTGGGATCCTCTTATCCTTAAAAGATTGTGGAAGGTCTATCTCTACCTGTAAAGAGATTAAAAGATCGCTCTCTACCTGTAAAAGAGATTTATAAAAGGATCCTCTTATCCTGTAAAAAGAGTTGTAAAGGTGGTTCCTCCCCACCTATTGTATTGAAAGGGAAGAGCTAATGGACTACCTTACAAGTGAAACTTGTAGGGAATGGACTAGAATCAAGTTGAGTCGAACCAATATAAATCTTTATGTCTCCTTATTATTTGCAATCACTTATTTGGAGATTTTCAAGCAAATAATTTTTAAATTTCACTAGTATAACCTATTCACCCCCTCCCCTCTAGGTTATTTCATATATAATAGTAGAATGACCAACCTTGGATTACAAACATGATTTAGCTAAGTAACACTACAATCAAGACCAAGGGCTCTTAGAACTATCTTATATGGCTAAATTTCTTTAACAGCCTACTCTATTACAGTTCAGTCCACAACATGCACCACCATTCCTCTAGGTGCAATACTTTCATAGCTTCAATGGTTAGTAAAATATCTGAGTGATTTCAGGAGAAAATCGAAGTATTCACTTGAGCTCTGTTAGTTTCTAAATAAAATAGTTAAATATTTTTGTAAAATCACCATTAAATTACATTTTGATAAATTCAATCAGCTTCATGGGTAAACTAAAATACATTAAAATACCAAAGCTTTGATCCTAGTTAAACTAATTCAAAATTTCTAGGAAGGTGATAACAGTCGGGACAAATTAATTCATTAACATATATTTCCAAAATTTCACATTATATCAAATGGAGCATCAGACTGGATACTCATTAGCAGTAAAGATTTTCCAGCACATTTAACAGTAACTGGACAAAATAATAATAATAAGAGAAGTAAATCAGAAGAAAAAAAATACTGGTACATTCCTCTCAGTAAACTATCTGCCTAGCAATGTCATGTTCCAAATAACCGAAGAAACCATAACACCCAGATGGATGTTTGGTATTGAGGTCACCAGATGGAGGGTTTTCCACAAAAGCTCCTTATAAAATCACTACAAAACAAGATCCTAAAAGATTGTACTTACTAGGGGCCCATTTTGCAGAGCATACTCCTTAGCAAATTTGCAAGCTTGCTTGACAGCAAGAACATCCATACCATCAACCTGTTAAGTGTTAAAAAAATACATGAGAAGTTTTGGCTGTAAAGAAATAGAATGAAACTAGTAATTGACAAATTTAGGAATGATTTATCAAAGTACAAAGACTCAATATACTAAGATGTGATACAACCACCACAGGAATCACGCAATTACAAATCTATATACCATTTAATCATGGAGGATAAAAATGAAAATGATGACTGTTTCAATTTAGAGTAACCACAACCAAAGATGATTAAATCATAAAATCTAAAAATAAATCACCCTATGACCAAATGTCTACCCAAGAATGTTAAGAAGACCGTTCCTGAGAAAAAGCCAACAAATGTATAGATAATTTATCCTATATAACAATGTACACATAATTGATTCACCTGTATACAAAAGATAAGAACTCCAATGTAGTTCACATATATCCAGTCATAGATGTGTACATCCATTTGCATTTTGTAATATTCACAACGGTTTTTTTTTTTTTTTCATAATGACCTTTTTCAAACACATTTTAAATACAAGGACCAGAGCATAGTTGGCACGGTGCCAAGGCGAACCAAGGCGGTGGAGGGTTGTCTAAGCGCTTAGGCGAGAAGGCGCACGCCTTGAGGCGGACAAGGCGACCAATTGTTATTTTTTATTTTTTCTATTTTTTAACATTATTTAGTAAGCTATATATACCTTGTATCATAAAAAATCAAGATTAAGCAACATCAAGTCATTAAAAATCAACATTTAGCCATATTAAATCATAAAAAATTAACATTAAGTCATATTAAGTTATAAAAAATCAAAATTTAGAGAAATGCTCTGGTTCTAGAATAAGTTTGACTGGTCAAATGATATTATTTTTACATGAGACTTTTTGTCTCAGTTATAATATAAAACCAGCTTTCCAACAAGTCTAAGATTACTTAAATCTGAGTTATAATGACAAAGTTATGCTCCGGTCAAACTTCTTTTTAAGTGCGTGAATGTTGTTAAAATCGGTTGAATGAAAATAATTTTATGGATATCAAAACAAAAAATTATTTTACCGGACTTTTGATTTTTAACAATGTTTTAACATGATAGAATTTATAAAATTTTCATAATTGAGAAAAACTCCAGCATTTAAAAGTTGAAAATCGCCCCTATAACCAAAATCCAGTTTTTCTTCTTGGACTGGGGGTTGACTTTTTATCCTTTTGGAATTTGATTTTTAAACTATTTTTATTGGATTCAAATAGGGGGTATTTGGTTATTTATGAATAATATCTTAAGTAAATGAAATAACATTTACTTAAATGATATTTGGTATAAATAAGTGCCAAAACACAAGGCGGCATGCAGTGCAATAAGGCAATTGTCGCCTAGGCCCTAGGCAAACCGCCTGGACGCCTACTCGTCGCCAAGGCGTCGCCAAGGCGTCGCCTAGGCGACGACTTGACAACTATGGACCAGAGTGCTACATTTAGTCTCAACCTTGATACGCCTCTAGCCTAGCGAAAGGACAGTAGTTCCCTTGCATAATATACATTCATAGGCCAGCATTTACCTCAGTTTTACTATAGAGGTTGCATAGACTGTTTAGTAACTGGGAGAGCAGACCACTATCCCTCCATATCTGCTAATTTTTTTCCGCAGTTCCACTATTCTATCCCCACGCCTCCTTTACTTCACTTAAACCAAACATTTAACCATGCTAGCTATTGATGAAATCAGCTAATATTAACCATCAAAACAAATGCTAGTATTGGTTCATTCATAGTAGCAGTGGCAAACAAAAAAATGCTAGGAATCAGAAGGTAAGGTAGTAGACGCAACCAGTAAGTTCATAGGCAAGTGGTGAGGATACATGCTGAATTCAGTTTATGCTACCATTATTAAACTCAAAGCATATATGAGGAATTAAATGAGAAAACCAGGGTGCGTTTTGATCTAGTATTAGAAACCCTGAGAATGGTATGATGGCAAACTTATGGAATCTGATACTCTTAACACAGGCCAGGAAAATGTAGAACATTTACAAGAAACAAAACAGAGTTAACAGAAACAGAGAAGCATACACCTGGCCAAATCATCAGAATGGAGTCATCAAATATTAAACGGGACAGTCATGAGATAGTAACAGGAAAGCAAGAACGTATAATATTAAACCAACTGCATAAGAAGAGGTGGAAAAAGTAAATCAATTTCACCTTCAAACCAGGAACATAGTCCCCACGCTTGTAATAAGCAGGACTTTTAGCCGCTCTCCATTCCGCTGTGCCCATTCCATCTACAGAAGGAAAAAGAAAATCAGAGGAGAAATCTAAAAACGATAGAGCAAAATAGAAAACGAAGAATGAGCGTATGCACACAATTCAATCCATTCCCAATCTCTTTCGACTTACAATGATTATTCTCACAGACCAAAATTGCAGGTAGATCCCAAAGAGCCGCAATATTTAGCGCTTCAAAGAGTTGCCCTTGATTGGCAGCACCGTCACCATATGAAGCGAAAGTGACGGTACCCTCCTTAATGTACTTCTGAGCAAAAGCTAGACCAACGCCGAGTGGTACCTGAGCACCAACAATTCCGTGCCCACCAAAGAACCCTTTCTCCTTCTTGTAGAAATGCATCGACCCTCCCTTCCCTTTTGAGCAACCGCCAGTCCGACCCATCAACTCACAGAAGACCTCATGGAGATTGCCACCGCGGGCAAGGAAAGTGCAGTGATCACGGTAAGCAGTGATTATAGCATCCTTCTTGGTGATAGCAGCTTCCATCCCGACGACAACAGCTTCTTGACCATCGTAAAGATGACAAAAACCACGGATGAGCTTAGCCTTGTAGAGAGAGTCGGCAGCGATTTCCATACGACGCATGAGAGCCATATCGGTGAAGAATCCCATGAGTTCTTTAGGAGTGGTCTCGACGATGCGAGAGGGAGGATCGACCTTGTGACCTGTGAAGGGGACGCTGGTCTCAATGGAGAGGACAGTTTCGTCATCGGCGACCGAGGAGAAAGGACGGCGGAGGGAGGTGGTGAGCGGTGTGAGAAGCTTGGAACGAGATGTGTAGGCTGCACGATTCAGAGCCATCTTCTTCTGTGGATCGCTTCACCGATTGATCGATTTTCCTTTCCGCTCTTTGATTTCTGGAGCGGATCGGCTACTGATGGAGAAACTAAAAAATGACCCAAGTCCGCAGTTAGAACTTAGAACAGAAGGGAAGGTGGGAGAAGAGAAGGTAAGCGTAACACCTGAAATAATTAATAAATTAAAATTAAAAAAAAATTAAAATGAAAACGGCATGATAATAGCTTTTCCTATTTCCACTTCAAGGGCATTTTAGTAATTTAATTTGCTAAATAGTATGTTTCTTTAGGGGATTGCATCTTCACTCATCCTCTCCAAAGAACCAAAGGATCGGCATCTAGTACCAAGTCCAACACGTGTCTTATGTTTATGGCATCGAGAACAACAGTCAGTGGGTTCCATGTACAATATGGTCGTTGGTAAGGGAGAGTTATTATGGGCTCCTGCGGAGCTGGGCCGAAGGGGGCGAAGCACTGTATCATGACAAACTCAACCCATCTTGCCCCTAAGGAAGTGGTTGTTGAGATGGGTTTGGAGGGGTTGGGAAAGGGAAGAAAAGGAGGGAAAATCCATTTGGCGAAGATTCTTCGATTGCCAAAGAAGGAATCTTAGTCTCTTTAAATTTTTTTTGGTAAACAGGAAGAATCCAGACGTTCATGTCATTTTATGGGAAAATTTTCTATCACTCCTTTATACTTAGGCTATATATATTAAAATTCTTTTACTTTTTTTTTTTTAATACTCTTGCTTTTATATTTTTACATCTCTATCTCTCATGTTCTTTTTAAATGTCCAGATTACCCCTCTTTTTCATTTATAACTTATCAAACATCTTTCATATATATTGATTGGTTCAAATTGTTTGGGAATAAAAACCAATACTTTACATGGGTCCCATTCCTCTGTTATAGGGTGGTGAGTTCCACAAATTTAAATCTTTTTCCACTGGGAAAGGATTAAGTGGTCTGTATCTATATTGGTTGAGAACGATACAGATCCAATACTTTTATCAATTTTTTTATAATTTTTTTAATCCCTAAAACCACATGTTGCAAACCTAACGGGGAATGTAACATTAAATTCGATATAGATCCGAATTAATATCAATTGAGATTGATACCAATCCAATACCGATAAAAAAAAAATAGGTACTAAGCTCGTAATGATGGATGAGACAAAAGAAAAAAATAATAATAAATAAACAATGATGGATGAGATAAAAAAATATATATATTTAATATCTTTAAGTAACTCAATACTAATGCATTTAAAAAAAAAAATCAAGAATAGAAAATAGAAAAATAATGGTGTGGGAGCCAAGGAGATGTTTGAGTTTCTGTCAACAAAGCAACATTTAACCAAGTAATAATAGGAAGGCAAAGTCAGTTAGTTGTTTTCTTAAATTAGTAAAAGCATGTTTGAACAAAAAAAATTGAAAAAAGTTTGATAGATTACAAGTGAAAAGGAAGGGCAATCTGGGTATTTAAAAAGATGAGAGGAGAAAGAGATGTAAAAGTCCAAAAGCAACAGTAAATCGTCCCAAACGAATTAATATATGCATAATAAGTTAACTCATTCATGATTAAATAAACAGTTATTATAAGAATAAACAAATCTATTTACCAAAATAAATAAAAAATCTCCATAAAAAAAATTAAAAGGCACTTAAATGGTCAGACCGTTTCAGTAAAAGATTATAAATATATAAATAATTATAATATTACAATCATTAAAATAAAATATAGAACAATAGACAATTCAATTTAATGTTAAAGTTTACATTCATTTCAATGAAAAAGTAAAAGGGAAAATTTGTTTGAAAATAAAAATAAAATAATATAAAACCATACATAAATTGTTTTGATTTCACTACCTGTAACCATTTATTAAATGGTTCAATTTTGGTTTTCACTTAAAAAAATCGTGCATCAAACCATTTACACTGGAACCAAACCATTTTAATGCCTTAATAGGGTGTAATTTATGTTTTTTTTTTTTCTATCTTTTTCTCTTTTCGGTAAAGGTTGTAATTTATGTTGGATGTCTATTAATTTTCAAACAAAAATTCAATCTTTTATCCTTCTATTTCTTGTGTATTTGTATTTTTCATGTCTTGAATGCATAAGAATTGGAAGGAGTTTTTTATAAGCCATAGTGAAGGAGAATCCCTCAATCATAGCATTCAAGGGGGAGAGTGTCTCAAGCAATAGGGGGAGGATATATCGACTTTGTTCATAAAGAGATGTTTTAGGACCCTAGGACGGTGGTTGAACCCTAAACTTTCTCCTACAATTTGAATTATAGATTCCAATATATAACTTGTTTAACGTTTTTTTTTTTTTTTTGGGTAGAAAACTTGTTTAACACTTTAATTTACATCACTAAATCACTTTTTTTTTATCTTTTTTTTTGGGTAGACATCAGTAATTAATGGCTACAATAATCAAGAAAGAGAGAGAATAAATAGATATGAGAAAATGTAGGTTAACTGAGCAGTTTAAATTCCAACCAACTGATACCTCAAAGGTGCAATATAAGTAGAAGTGGGGGAGATAGTTAAAAAAGGGCCAATCAAGATTAGACCCAAAAAAGGGTGAACCTGATTCAAAGATAAAGAAGGTCATAAGATGAAAAATAAGGCACATTTTCTATGGTCACCTTTCAATTTATTACTCCACTCTAATATAAGTTCAAAAGCTAGATAAGTGATAGGTCAAGGAAAACATTAAAGTTTGGGAACAATTCTAGATGTACCAATAAGGCACATTCTCTTTGGTCACATTTCAATTTATTATTTCATTAGAAGTGGTTGCCCATAATTTTGTGAGCTTTTTTTCTTTGAATAGAAGGATTTTGTGCATAGTCCATCATGGTGCATCATGCACAAAGCTGTTGTATGAAAGATGAGGATTTACAGTGCATCTCTCTTAACCTTATTCCGCGGTTGTGTGCATGGTCATGCCCATGCACGATCGTGCACACAACCTTTTGCCGTTTTTCCTTAAATATTTATTTAATATTACATTCTTAACTAAATTGTACAAGAAATATATGTTGTTGTGCCTGACATATGGAGTCTTTTTTTGGGTGAAGAGTCCAATGGATCATTTAATTGCAAAAAAAAAAAAAAAAAAAAAGGAAGGTAAAAACACATTTACAATCAGATAAATTTTTTAAATATAATTTTTATGAGAAAAATAATGCCTCGACGTCAGTGTGCATATGAATGAGGTCCTCTCCAAGGTTTGAAAAGACGGAATCGAGTTTGGGATCGATCAAGGTCAATACCGATCCAATCTCAATCCAGATCGGCTTGAAAATTCTCTGGATTCAATTAAAAAAAAAAAAAAATTTAGTAATTTACCCTTTGTCCCTCTGTATTGATCCACACAGTATCGGCCAAAAATCAGGATTAGTTAAGATCAATACCGATTTGATACAATTCCTCAAACCATGGTCCTCTCGCATCCAACCCATGGATCACACATACTCTCTCCTTATTAAAACTCACCCTATTAAATTATTTGATTTTCCACCCTCTTATTGGTGGGAAATTGCATTCTTTAATTGTCGCAAGTTCTTTTTCAATTTTTATTTTATTTTTAAACTCAAGGGATATAAATTTAAGCCAAAATTTTATTTTTTGATTTAAAATTTTCACTTTAATTTCCTTTGCAACCAATTAGAGCGAATAGTTTCTTTGGATTCAAATGAGATTCCTAGGCTCTAAGTGCATTTGGCATCTAGAAAACCCAACCACTCCTTCCGCTTTCTCCGTCTTGTGACTTCCTTCCCTAATTAGCTTGTCATATTAATTAGTGTGTGAGGACAAGACGTTTTTTATGACTATCATGTAATAGGTTTCAATTTAGCATTAAAGAAGAAGGAAAGAATAAAACCATAGCACCTTTTCTTTTCATTGGTTGTCTTACAAAAAATAAAATAAAAAATAAAAAACCTCCAACATTAAAGGTGTTTGTCGAACAAATGTAAACTACAAATAAAATGTAAATTGCAAAGAAGACAGATGGCAATAATAATTTACGGTAGAGGATTGACATACTGTTAGTGGGATGGAATCACCCGTGCCAAGTCAATGAGAGTACAAGAATAGGTGTTGCATGGTTTGTAAACTTTGTATACCAAATCACTAGGAAGATCCACGTGTCAAGGAAGACAAAGAGTGCGAGATGGTGGATGATGTTAGAAGCATGAACTTCATTTTTCTAATAGCTTCTAGGGAAAAAGTTCTCTCATATGTTGGGGGTAGAGTACGCTAGCACCTCTCTCACATGAATGACCCTGCTGTCCTCCAATGTAAAATTCCGCTTTACTGCCCCTCAAAGGCGCACTTCTCTATGCCTCTGGCTCAAGGAACCTTCTCCCAACCTCATATATATATATATATATATAAGGATTTGTTTTTTCGTTGGCACAATGTATTGAATAGGAAAAGTTTTGATACTATATCAAAGAGAGAGAGAGAAAAAAGAAGAAAGAGGAGGAGGAAGAGGTAGATTGATGCCACAATGGGCCAAGTTGGTATTACGTTGCTACAATGAAAGCCCATTATGTAGATAGTCCAGTATTGGGCTTAGCAAGGCTCATCTATCCTACATCTAGCCCATGTAATGGATTAGATATTCAGAACGTAGTTTGTTTGTTTTGTTTTGTTTTTTTTTTTTTTTTTTTTTTTTTTTTTTTTAAAGAAAATGTAAAGGTGGTATCCTTGATCAAGACCTTCCCGTCATAGCCTTAAAGGCGATCAGTTTGATCAAATGGACAAAATTGTTGATGTCATTTTTTACATAGATATTTGGTACAAACAAAATATTCTCCATTTTAATACGGAGAGGAATGACAGTTTAAGATCAAAGCAATCAAGGGTTCAACGTCTTCCACATCGCTCCAAATCTTATTGACTTCCCATCGCCTTTTTATCCCACCAAGAACTCCACTTGCTCCTTCCTCAATACCTTCTCCGTATTTACAACGCAATTAGCACAAAAAAGTCAGCAGAGTCAGTACATTGCATACGTCACATGGACCCCATCTGCTTAGGTCATTCTTAATATATTCATAAGGTATAGATCCCATCCGATCCCCATCAATATTCCAATCTGACAGTCCATGGATCTCTTATAGACGAGGAGATCCAATACCAGAGAGCAGCATATCCATCCTAGGCAGCGTTTACCCAAGCAAAAGAGAAGTCTTTCGTTTATTGTTTTCTATTTTGGACACTTGCAGAGACTTGCAGTTGGCAGGTCGGTGGAAATTTCGAATAGCGTTCGCTGTGGAGTATTTAGATCAGCAGAGAAGAAGAACTTTAGGCAGTTGAATGTGAGAGAGGGAGAGGAAGAGAGAGAGAGAGAGAGAGAAGAAGACGATGGCGAGGAGAAACCTTTTTGTAAGTATAGGGATGGAGCCTGATCTGGTTAACAAATCTTGCTCGCTAGCCAGAAAAGCTCAGTCTACACCTAACCGATCTTACCTTTTCGATAATACTTCGCGTTACGCTATCTTCGCATTCCGTGGGTCTGCTACCATCCATGAATGGTACGCAGGCACTGGCAAACCTTTTGGGAATACATCTGTTGACTTGAAACTCTTCCGTTGCCTCAAAAGCATCGGCAACGATGAAGTTGCAGGTGTTAATTTCAAATTCTTCGAACAATTCCGGGGTCTTATAAAGGAAGATTATCGGCTTAGTGATCCCTTTGAAGATCTACTAAAAGATCCTCAGCTCGGCAAAGAGGTACGATTGAACTCATTTCTTCCTTTTTTATCTTTTCCTTGTTTCATGGAGAAGTAATCAAATCCTGCTGATTCTGGTAGCTAAGATGTCTAGTTTCTTCAAAATTTCAGGTGCGTCAAGCTGTGAGTCAAAAGAAGAAAGTAGTATTTACTGGATTCTCCTCTGGAGGTCCCATCGCCATATTAGCTACCATACTGTTTCTCCAACAAAATCTTGGTCCTGCTTCGTTGTCTCCCCTCACGTGTGTGACGTTTGGATCACCCCTAGTTGGCAATCAGATATTTGGCCATGCCCTTCGGCGAGAAAACTGGGCACAGTACTTTGTACATTTTGTCATGAAATATGACATTATCCCTCGGATCTTACTCTCTCCTCTCTCTTCCATCAAAGGAAACCTGCATACCGTTCTCCCCTCTTTCAACTCAAACCAGCTAGAACCCATTGCTATATCTCAAGATGCATCGTCGTCCTTCTATGACATCATGAGAAATGCATCGGCTCTTGCCAGCCACACCGCCTGCAACTACATGGGGTGCACGAATTCATTGTTGCAAACAATTTCTAGCTTCATCGAGCTTAGCCCTTACAGGCCTTTCGGAACCTATGTGTTCTGCACGGGAAGGGGAAAAATGTTCACCATCAAGAACCCAGATGCCATTCTTCAATTGTTGTTTTATAGTCTTCAATTGGACAATCGAGAGGCAGTCACGAACATTGCTTGTAGAAGTTTCAAGGACCATCTGCAATACGAGTTCGAAATCTCAGGCAACACGGGGAATGAAGATGTGATTGATCTAGAGCATCTTCTACTGCAACTTCCCCTGTCTTCGACAGGTACTAATAACGCTGAGATGGGATCAATCCAAACGGTCATCAATGAACTCGGACTGGTGAGTTATGTTTTTCCCTACCTTTTCTTCGTTATCAGAACCATAATATCTAGTGTGCTTGCATATTTTGTAGAGCACAAGAGCCATGTTGTGCCTCACTGCAGCTAGAGAGTCAGAGGAACAGAAACAGAGAAACCAAAAGAAGATTGACGGCAACCGCGACAAGATTGAAAAGGAGCTGGAGGCACTTCAAAATTACAGGATCAAATGTGAGGGGCGCAGGGTGGGTTACTACGATGCTTTCAAGCTGCAACAGGCAGAAGAGGACTTCAAGGCCAATGTGACAAGGCTAGAGCTAGCAGGGATTTGGGATGAGATCATCGAGATGCTGAAAAGGTATGAATTGCCTGATAGTTTTGAGGGGCGGAAGGATTGGGTGGACTTAGGGACCAAGTTCCGGCGCCTAATGGAGCCTCTGGACATCGCCAACTACTATCGACATTCTAAAGATGAAGATACTGGAGCTTACATGCGACCAGACGAGGGGAGACAACCAAGGCCGAAGCGTTACAGATTCACACAAAAATGGCTAGAGTATGCTGATTGTAAGCCTGCGGGTTTCTACTTAGAATCTTGTTTCTGGGCTGAGGTGGAAGACCTTCGTATTCATACAAGCGATCAGAACAACAGAGTGCCGAGGCTGAAAGAAAATGTATTGCGATGGGTTCAAGATAGGCTGATAAGAAGGGATGTGTTCTTCAAGGAAACCACCTTTGTCAAGTGGTGGGAGAAACTCCCTCGGGGGCTTCGCGATGGGGTTGAAATTGCTGCATATGTGAGCGAAGAGGGAATGCATCTCCCTTCTTGTGCAGATTAGATTCACGGAGAGCTATGAACAGATTTGGTAGTAGGTTTATTAAGTTTTTGCTATCTATCTATCTTTCTTTATGTCCAACCTGTAATCTGTCTCTGTTTTCGATAATTAGATGCAATCTGTGCCTTTTGAATGTAAGAAATCATGTAACTTCTATTATGTAATGTTAGTGTTTTTGTATTGGAAACTATGTATTTTCTATTATGCCATTGTACCACTTCCTCTGAGCTATTTGGAAGTTCTTTCTAAACAGGTAAACAGAAAAACAGAGAAGATAATCCCTTTACCCTTATCGGACGACGGATCTGAATTAGTAGTACCTCCTCACCCTCACCACCCTCGCTGTTGTTTATAGGGTTAGAAATACTTACCTTAACTCGTATCCAGTTAGGTGGGTACCTTTTTCCACCCCCTATTTCCAGAACTCGCTTTTCGTGCTGTGTCAGTGCATCATTCATCGTGCCTCTTTTCAAAACATTGGATTTTCCCTTGGACACATGACATTCGCCCAGGCAGCTATACCCTACAAGCTGACCTGAGCGATGGACACTCAAGAGAAGAGCCGAATCCTAAGGCTCCCGCCATTGCATGGTCTAAAGAGAGTCATAATGTGCTCAGCCTTAACCCCCACTTCGCGGAGAGGCCGTCTCTTGACCCGAACCCATGACCATTACGTCACAACGGAGCAACCTTACCATTGCACCAAGGCCTAGCTCTCTCTCATATCATATCCTTAGCTGATCACTAAAAAACACTAGGATCACTTTGACAACACTTGTGACTAAGTCATATGTAAATCAACTCTCGAGACCGTGCAATGCAATGGGGGAAAGCTTCCTGATCACATGTATGGTAACCAAAGATGCTACGGACAGATGCTTCTTGATTAAATGAAGTAACCTCCAGGACCCTCCAACCTGAATACCTGTCAATGGCACATCCAATGGATACTAGATTGTGAAACCAATCTAACAGCAAAAGGTAAACCTCTAATCTCTGCAATTGCAGACTCATGCTCCCAACGGCCTTACAAGACATGGGTCACTTCCCCCATGTTATCTCTGAAGGAATCCCAAAATCCAGGTGGTGAAATTATTTCCCAAAGAAACACCCATCGAAATTGTAGTTATCTGGCACAGAGGAAACCATTGTTTGATGATGTACACACCATAAAAACAGATGAGCTAATGATCCATGGTTATGCATGGTCAATGGCTACTCTAACAATTAACTTCTAAAAAAGTGCAACCTTGCCTACTTACAGAGGTCATGATCAAGTAACATCTTCTAGAATGGTAAATCCCATGATTTTCCTCACCAATCAGAGCTATACTATCCCTGTGTTTTGCCATTAACCAATCTCCCAAATAAGTAGCCCTCAATCACTCATTAAGGTACCGAATTTCCAGCTTTATCTTCCCTACTGATTGGCAGCCTCTTCCAACCCTAATTGCAAACTTTCTTGTCAAACCATTCAGAAACCACTTGTGATATTCTTGGATTTGAATTTTTAAAAGCTACAATTTTCTTAAAAATAAATAAATCCAAGTACCAGCACAAATTTATCTTCCCCACTAAAACCCTAAGATACATTTTTCTAGCTCAAGAACTTGTCAATCTCCACAACTATTCCATTGATAAATCTCTAGTTTCTTCTGATAGCATTAGAGGGAAAGTTTTACAATCATAGCAACTACCCAAGTAGATGGTAGAACTTGTGAAACCCCCCAAGGTGACTCCAACAACCCATCGAGTAGCAAAACCAACATTCTTTATATGTGACATCAGCCTCTTCATCAAAGGTTCTGTTCAGCAAGCAACAAAGCAACAATAATGCCTAACCCCCCCTTTGGGCACGGTTACTGTTCAACTTCCCTTAAAATAGAGAGGCTCGAAGTCAGACTGCCATGGGCCCTCCAAAACATATCCACTTCCGCTCCCACGCTTTTTTTTTTTAGCTAAAAGATCATTTATATTAAAAAAGAGAAAAAATAAAGAATAAAACGACATACTGGACAAAGCCAGACACTGCAACAACTAAACCAAGCTAGACTCTCCCACCTGCGGCATTGCCATCAGCAGGAGAGCCCAACCCTCAAACAGAAAGAAACATCAATATTAAGTAGACACACAAAATCTAGGACTCTCCTACTCTCACTCAATTTGAAGATTTCATTCAAGCCAGCAATGACAAGCACCTTACAAATTCCCTCTGTTGATATCTCTGAACCACTCAGATACAGAATTGATGCAGTACAACCAAGTAGTAGCCCTAATTTCAAACAGAATAATAACAGTAAGACAAGATCTTTTGTCATATATGAGACGAGAATATAAGCCCCCGTCCATCATGATAAATTAACTCGTATCAATCAGCATGTTACCACAATAAACTTTTGTCAAAACCCCAGAAACAGTAGAGGAATTACCTCTAAAACTCAGTATTAGGGACTCAAGGGTTATGAAAAAAAAACACCACGATTCTTGATCAAGAACTAGAGCCAGCCCCAGTTCTTGACCATGGATATCAATGGAATAGGCAGCACCAAGAGATCTGGAATCAGCACTGCAAGAGAATATTCACCAATCAAAGAAATTTATTCAACAGAATAATCATGTCACTCCATCTATTCTAAAATTACGAATATAACTCTAGTTAAATAAATCTTAATGACCACGAAAATGAAATTCTATCTTGAGATCTTCCTAGTTTAACTTCAGAACGGACAATTACCCTTCAAATTGCTTGTAAGCCAGATTTTAGTAAGAACTTTCCAAGTAAAATCAAATTCTGGAATTCACAAGCTTTAGACACGTTGGAAAATAAAGAGTAACCTTTCAAAAGTCACGAATGTCAACCCAAATGGGACAAGTATTAAACTAAAGAGATAAGGCCTAAAAAGAATTGAAGAAGTATTTTTTAGGAAAATTACAGGATTACACAAAATCAAGTATGCTCTTAGAAAACCACCCACTCATTATTTCAGTTAACAAAAATACACTGCTTTGGGTTTGGGTTTACAAAACTACCCAAAACAGCATTCCTACCTCAATTAAGGACATTTTTTGACAGTTTTACCCTCACCTCCCCTTCTCTAATCACCACCCACCCCTACCCCCTTCTTCCTGCCACCCTGCCACCCATGCCCCTGCCGCCCACATGCCCCCACCCCACCCTTCCCTTAACCCCCCCCCCCCCTTTCTTCTTTTTCTTCTTCTTGTTGTTCCAGCCACCTACCTGTTTCTATTCCAAGTCCTCTCTCTCTCCCGTACCGCCGCACGTCTGCAGCAACCCAACAGAAAGGCAGCAAAGGAAAGCCACAAAAGAGAAAACTGATTTAATATAATCTTCTCCAACAAAGAGAGAAAGAAAAGGTGGGTGAGGGGGGAAGTGCAAAGATGATGTACCCAAGAAATCAGTCCCCTCCAAGGCTCGAGAATCCACCAGTAGCACCTTTCTCTCTCTGAGATGATGGTGGCAGACAGAAGAAAAGATGACCAAAGACAGACTGGAAATAATTTCAGATTTCACAACTCCACTAGTGAGAATGCCAAACGAATCAGCATCTATACTGCTCCGATTTTTATCTGGCCATGAATGAGAATGGTAAAAAGAGGTTACCTCTAATCCAAGGATTTGATCAACTGGGCTTGGAGATTGACGTTAATGGCTGCCAACAACAACAACAGCAGCAGCAGCAGCAGCAGCAGCAGCAGCAGCAGCAGCAGCCATGGATGGGAGATTCTTTAGAAGAATGGACTTAGATTATCCCAGGGAGGAGGATGGTTAGAACTACTTGAAGAAGGAAGTTTGCATGATCCAGACATTCTTGATTTCTTGTTTCTACTTCGTTCTTTCCTCGGCGCTTTTGCTCAAGTAACGATGAGGAATTCACAAGCCCCTTTCTTCTTGGGTTTAATTAAATGGGTTTTTCTGTTTGACTTTACTGATGAGGGATTACAGGTGTTCTCTTGTTGTAAGGTACAGCATGGGTATGCTAATGGGGACCTAATTAAGGGCTGAGTTCACTGCTGCTATCTTTCATTTAGAGGAAGTTGCAGACGTTAATGAAGCTGGTGACAAGTGTTGTTGTCGAGAGAGAAAGAGGAGTGTCTGGAGATGGGAGAAATCATAGGAGCAATGGGTAAACAACCCAATTAAGGGCTGAAATTGATTGCCGGTGATAGGACTTTCAAAGAGGCCAGTGTCAAGCTTGATCAGGGAGAGAGATGTGCGGTCAAAGTCACAGGAGACCAATTATCATAGGTTCTGATTGCTTGAACCAAGATTCAAACCCATGGGGCGGATGGCAGGTTGGAGGTGGAGTTAGGGAGGGAATTGCCTGAATGAAGGGGTGGGGGCTGGGATGGGGAAGAGAGGGCAGGACAGAGGAAATGGTACAGGGGAGGATGGGGCCGTATGGGAGCGGGATGGGGTTGCAGGGAAGGGAGGGAGAAGGCAGGGCAGGGTCAGGTAAAAATGTCAAGCAATGCAGATAAGAGAGGGAGAGACACTGAAGTGGGTAGTTTTGTAAACCAAAACTCAATGTTGTATATTTTTTTCAAAGTGAAACATACAGTGTGTAGTTTTGTAAAGAGAAACTCAAAGTGAGTAATTCTATAATTCTCATACAGTTCCAAAATAGAGAAACTGGAACCGACTAGCGCCAACCAGGATCACCAAAACAAAGAAATAGGGCTGTTTAGAAAGAAAACTGATAACTTTGAAGCAAAGAGACCAGGAGTCTAATTCTCAGGTCGAGTGGTCTCCCTTTGACAGAATAGCCTATCAATATCGCAGAAAACAGGGTAGCAGAGCAGCTTGTGCAGGCAACTCCTAATACTACTAGGAAAGCAGGGTAGCAGTACTAGGACTGATATGTCAACAGTTTAAACACAGCAGATTCAATCCGAAATCAAGAGAATAGATAACCAGAAATTAATATCCCAAATTTAAGACAACTGGACACTATTCTGGTAGCTATGATCACGACTAGTTAGCACAAACTTGATAAGAAAAAACAGGGGTGCCACTGTTACTGTAAAGAAGAATGAAAGAGGGACTGACCTGTTGAAGCTGGTCAAATAAAGTAGAAGATAATAATGAAAGATGAGAGCACAAGAGTCCACCTGTATCAGTCCGTTGGAACCACCCAGCCCCAGCCACTTTAAAAAACAAAAAATGAGAACTTTTGTTCATAAATTCGGGGGTAAGGCCATAAGCCACTACATCTATGTATAGATTTGTCAAAATGACCATCTCACACTCCTATAATGACTAGGAACTCAACCACTACTTGGAATATGCAACATAGACTAGTATTTGACACTCCTACTCAAATTAGGAGCCAAGAAAATAGAACATAGACTTAGAATGTAAACTGGACTCAATTCCTATAGTAATTCTAGGACTTCACAAACTTTAAAAAAGGACTCAATAAACCTATAAATTTGGAGTTAACTAATCCTAATTGACTAATCTCGCAGTCCTACCTCCTACCTTAGTTTAGGCTCATTAAAGTGGCCCATGACAACAAAAACCGCTTGGACCAAAGGCCTGACATACATGTAACCCAACACAAGATTTATTTCCACTAAAATAATTCTCCTGTAATTTACTTGCATCAACCATCTTTCACCAAGAACTATCCCACAAGCACTACAAAGAAACTATAACAGCTAGAGACTCTTAAGATTAAAAAGGAACTATGATTACAACTACTAAGAATCAAGAAAGACTTAAGTAGTAAACAAAAACCCACTTCTCAATCCATATCAAAACCACGCAGGATTGTGAATTTTGATGGACAGTTTTTAGTTACAACTGTCACAATAAAGAAACCCATAATAAAACAAAAATTTCTTGAGCAAATAGATCAGAATATAGAGATTAGCAATGTCATCAGTTGCTAGCAATAATTTTGGTCAGAAGGCTACAACTCCCTAAATGAAGACAGCAATACACAACTGCAATCATTTTATGGTCAAATTCCTTCAACGTTAAGCAAACTGCAAGCAAAATACAAGGTGTGGAAGAGGACTACCCAAAAAATTTTGGGTGCAAATTGAAACAAGATGGTTAAGGCTTCATGTTCTAATTGTTATTTTTTCAGCACAGCAATGACCTCCATACATAAATTTTCACATCATGTATCACTATCTAGGAAATTAGTCTCTCATAGAACTGAGAACAGTGTAATTGCATTCTTGAAGAAGAGAGAAGCCAACAATGGCATCATCTCAGCGTAGAAGCTTTTCAAATGCAATTACTGATTCAAGATTTCTTCAACACAAAGATACCGGGATCCATTGAAATCCCAATTTCATCAATTATCAAAGATTCAAAGTAGTGACAAATATCAAGAACTCTTACAAGGGACCGTATACTATACTACACTAGTTATGACAATATCACCAAAGCAATAAAGGCATCCTTTCTTCCTTGAGGTTTGATCATTTTACAGATAAATAAGCATAAATCCATATGAAAAAAAGGGGGGTGGGAATCCTTCCAGCTAACAGGGGGAAAAAACCTTATATCTTCAAGTTAACCTCTACAAATGGCGAGGATGAGAACAATAGCAAAGAAAGAATGCTAATAAGTATTATTTTCAAAGGAAGAAACCTGAAAACCTCCAGCTGAATAAGTACCATTGCCTCTGCTCCAGTGCTCTTCCAACTGCATCTTGCATGGCAAACTACTATGAAAATTTTAACAAAAGCCTCCAACAGAAGAGTTACCCTGAGTGAAACAAAGTAGATAAAGTAGATACTTTACAGCTTAAAACCCTATCAAATGCAAGAGAAGTTCGATCTCCAGTTGAGATTATATTGAAACTAATCTCTTCTTATATGATCTCAGCTCCATTGACACAAAAAGAATATTCTTTAGTTGAAAATTCTCGATGAAAAGGAAAAGAAAAATGACTAAGAACTAGAGAAAGAACCCAAAACCAAGTACACAACTACAAGTATCCAATAAGATAAATCCTACAGCAAATAAAGCCAATAGTCCACTCCCAAAACCGACAGATTGAACAAATACAGTGACTCAATTGAAGAATTTAACTGCCTACTACATAGAGTATGGCACCCCAAATGGAATTAATCATTTATTCAGTGTAAAAATCACACCTCCGGTAATAGGGGTATTTGATCCTCAAATCTCACACAAGAACCGGGGGATCATATAGTTAAGCAAAGAAAACAGGGAAAATATGTTCCTCTAGATTTTCATGTATTCATTATCTATTTGCCCTTATCGATTCACATGAGCAAGTAAATCCCTCTACATCAGCATATGCAACATACAAGAGTCGAACTTGTAGGTGTCCAGTTCAGTTCCAGTCGCGCTTCAAATCCTATCCTATATTCACATCTACCTCATTGAAACTCAAGAGCTCGGTCCAAGAACAGAACACACAAGATACAATTACCAAAAAAAGAAAAAAAAACTGAATCCCCCCTACCATACATTGTTTTTCCAAGAAGACTGAGACTATTCCCTAAAATCTAGTACCGGTGCTACGAGAACGAGCCAGCCGAATCGACAGGACACCCTCATGCACTCCCGTGTCCCCAATTGAGGGATCGTATTGCGTCCTGCAGCCGGGACAACGCCCATCAGCCTCAAGGATCCTCTTGTGGCAGAAGAGGCAAAGCCGGAATCCACATGGACAGGGGAGAAAACTTGAGTCAGTGATATCCAGATCTTCATAGCATATAGGACAAGATGAGGGTGGGGATGTTATACTGTGGCAAGCCCAGGTGACAGCTCCACGACTACAATGGCGTTCCGCAGTCATGGTGAAACTATGATGCTTTGAAAGATTAGGCAGACTGGGGGGACGAAAAGCGTCATCAGGCCTCCATGCACGACTGTTTGCTCCAACCCTAGAAACCGTCTCCTGGCACTCTGATTTTAAATTCTCAGCTTCATATGTCTTGATCGGCAGTTCATGAGTAGCGGTCAATCCAACGAGGGACTCGGGATCAGTCGGAGGTTCTGAATTCGGCTGGTGCCGCTTATCATCAGCAGTTAAAGCATCAGCAACAGCCTCCCAGTCATCCAGACACCCATCATCATCCTCTTCCTCCTCGCTGACGCTTCCTGAATAACATCCACCACTACTGCTACCACTGCTACTCCCCGGGCGATCCTTCCTCGAATCATTGGCCCCCAAAATGCTGCTGGCGGAACTATTCTCCAGAGACTCCAAATCGCTATCATGAAGGCATGATCTTTCGTTCTCCTCACCTTTTGTCCTCGTTTCCAATTTCCCCAATGACCGTTTCCGCTCATTGCTCTGAGTCAAGCACGGTGGAGGAGATACCCCCCCGCCGTTCGATTCCTCTTTGCATCCCTTGTTCTTGACTGCATGATAGCCCATCCGTGGAAAATCACATAAGAAACAAAATGAAATATCGCGAAGAAAAATTAAATTTGCATGATAGCAACCCATCTCATTACGGCGACAATGTAAACACAGACAGAAAATTCAAGTCATACCCTGAGAAAGCCATTGTTCGCGTCTGGCATCAAGCTTGCACTGCTTCAATTTTGCAGTTCTGTTGTTCTGAAAGCCAAAGAATAAATAAGAATTACGATTAGAAAAAAAAAAACCGTAAACATCATAGAAACAAGAATCGTAGAGCAATAGGTATCGATAATTATCTACCCTCTTTTTTTTTCCGGAATCCTTCGAGATTGCAGGAGCAGAACCGTTCATGATTGAATCAGAAACCATATTCGACTTCTTCTGAAGAACAACAGATTGCACACAAAACCCTAACTTGAGTTTGTGCAAAGAGATAAAACCCCAAAAATCAAAACGTTCGAAGGAGAAGCAAATGTGACAGAGAACAAGAAAAGTAGTGGATAACGAGAAGCCCTGCGCTGCGCTCTTCGACCTTTCGTGTCTACCAAAGCCAAAAATGATAACCCTCCCAACTCCCCACCCTCGATGTTATATATAGTTACCTAGTTACTATAATACCCTTGGATCCTGACTAATTTACGGAGCTGCCCACCGTCCACTCTGTTTTTGAACTCGTTCACAGACCAAAGTGGCAAAAACGTTTTGGAATTCAGCTCCCCCGCTTCCTTGTGTTTCTCTTTCCACTGTGAAGGGTAGATATGTCATTTTAAATGAAGAAGTGAGGGAGAGAAAGACACTAGATGTCACTAGCGTATGCTATATAACCTGGCAGTGAAAAGATATTTTTTCTATTTTTATACCAAAATGACCCATCATAATGGTGCATTTTGTGTGTATATGTGGAGTCACAAAACCGTAACCACAGCCCAAGGCCGACCAGTGACAAGGTAGGCACAAGCCACCAAAGTAATTTTGGGGAAGAAAACCATTTTATCTTCCATTCATACTAACATCTTTGATACTATGGGTATATTCCATGATGTTGGCATGATAGCTTGTAAGGTATAAAATCTTTGGATTAGGTATTTGATCTTTCAATTCCAATTTGAATTGATTTGAAATTAATTGGAATTACCTTAGAATTATGTCAATCAATTTCAAGTCGAATTATTCAATTTTATCAATTCCGATCCATTTTCTGAAACCATATTTAATGGTGAGTTAAATGAGTATTTTTGTTTTAGGGAGTAAAAAATTTCCTTCTCTTTCTTAATCATGTGCTATATTTCTATTTTTAGAGTTTAGATTTTAAAAGGTCAAGACCAAGTGTTAGGTGCTAGGTTAGACTTAGAGGTGTCGTGGAAGGAAAGCCACCCAATTATTCAAGCAAAATGATAAATTAATATTCATGTGTAAACGTTTTTTTTTTTCAGTTTTTTGGTCAAATATGCCAACTATTTTTACAACATCCATAATGTTGGTATCACTTTTTATATTTTCACATATTCAATTATTGTTTGTGAATATACTAAAAAAAATTTAAATATGTAGAAACACATATTTTTCAAATATCTTGATTAAATTATTTCGTTTTATCAACAAATAGCTTATCTATTTTTAATAGGGGGAAATTCTTTGGTTGGTGGAGGAAAGAAATGAAGGATTGAGATCCTTAGGAGACGGAAGATTGGCGCTTGATTGCTCTTGACCATCTCTAGTCGATGAATCAGAAAAAAAAAAAATTCCTTTTTTTATTAATAAGATGAATTTGTATCCAATGTGTTAATTTATAAATAATACATAAATACATTTTAAAAATATAAGTACAGCTTTTTCATCGTTTGTTTTTATACCCATACACCTAAATGTATTTTGTATCAAATTTTCTGGATACTTGAATTTGTTAATGTTGTAACCTCTTGATCATATTTAATTTACGCAAAAGGTTTTACACATGGCTAGTCATACCTTCGACATTGAATGGGGAGACATGGGGATGTGTCATTGTAGTTCTACGTTCCTCACTCCATCCAACGGTTGAAAGCCACGTCCATGCATATACACGATTGTGCTTAAAAACTAGGTCCTCTAATTTATTTGGGAGAAAACAAAAAAACAAAAAACAAAAAAAGGATCCAATTCATGAAATATATTTTAAATTGTTAGACCATACTAACTTTTGAAATATGTAATTTGAATTATTTGTCATTATAAGTCAAGATTAATATATGTTCTGGTCAACTCAATCTTGGTTTTGTTGAATATTAAATTTTACTAATGGAGAGGGTTTTCCTCACACTGCCAAGATGGGAAGGAATATTCATGAACTCCAATGAGTGTTTAGATAAAAAATGTATCATTCATGTGTGGTCTATATTTTTCAGAACATGTAAGAGAAAGTAATTAATAATTTTGATGTGAGAGAGAAACTCCATTCCACTGGTGTAGCAACCTTTTTTCCTTTACTTATTTTCCTTTTTCATATATTTCGTGTCTAATATAATTTCACCAACCAAGGTCATAATTTCTTTTCGTATATATATATATATATTAAATAAAATACAAAGCTAAAACCCAGTCATATGTTTGGGCACCTAAATATCTAATGAGGCAAGTCAATAAAGCCAAAAATTTGTGGACAAGTAGGTTACAAGGTCTAATGCTCAGATCTTGGATTTTAGATCAACCCGAATTTATCAAGTGACAAAACAGAAAATACAAAAATTTAGAACTAAAAGAGGGTGCACAGGACTAATGGGATATATGGATATACATAAGAGGATATGACATTCGATGAGAAGGTAAACATTGACTTTTGAAGTTGAAATTTAACATGCAGCCTATTCATACCATTCCCCGTGTATCTAATGATTTGATTTACCAAATCATATGACAAGCTAGGTTTGCTCATTAAAGAAATTCATTCCTATATTGTATGGAAAAACTTGTTACTTGTTAATTAATGGAAGAAGGTTTCTTATGACACTATTGTGGGAATGATGATACATGTCACACCAATGGTGCTCCTAAAAATGGTATCATTCACATGGGGCACACATGTTGAGAGTAGAATAATGAAAATAATAAAAAACCAAATATGAAAAGGAAATTGCACTCTCAGAATGTGGGAAAGTTTTTCCTTCTATTTATTTTATGGGAAAGGGACAGGTATGCTAACGTAGTACCTAGGAATTAAGAAAGCTAGTGGAATGTTAGCCGTATGATTTATTCCTCTTAAATGTAACCGTTGGATGGAGAGAAAATGTCCAAAGCTTCAATCCATCGTTGTTATACCTTATCTCTCCCCTAATTCTATCTCCACCCTCCTTCTTTGTCTTCGGCTCCCACGGTTCCTCTTCTTCTCCCTCTCCTTCTCTGACTCCGACTTTGACTCCCACTTTGGTTTCTCTTCTATCTCTTTCCCAATAAATAAATAAATATTTTTTTTCTTTTTCAATTTTTTTTTTTTTTTTGGTTCTTCTTCTCCTCTTTGTTATCCCTATTTGTTTTTTTTTCCTGGATGTGTAATTGTATAAATCTTAAACAAAGTAGAACAAAAGGAAGAGAAAATTCAATTCAAGACTACCCAATTCAGAAAGAACATAATCAAAGGCATACAACAATTAAAGAAGAAATATACAGAATTTAAAAATGATACAAAGGATATAGTACCTCAAAACCCCCCATGAATTCAAAGAGACCAACCACCGAGTGGTAGCAGGCTAGCAGCAGCATTATTAGGGTTGGGTTTCTTTTCGATGAGAAGTTGCCGTTGTCCTAAAATAGAAACTACAAGGAATACAAAAATGAAGAACAATAAACAAACTAAATGATGAGAATAACAATAACCAGTAACCCCCAAGTGGTGTAAGAATTTAGGGAAAGCAGAAAAGAATAGAAACCGGCGAAGAAAACCCAGTTCCTGTGTCGATGCTTGGGGTAGGTACAATGTCTCCATCCTGCTCCCTCACTGTGTTATTGAGAGCGCGCGGGAGACTTCAGAGGCACATGACTAGAGGTTTTCGTAGGGAATTGCTAGGTTTGGCGGCGGAAAACTTCACCATAGCCAGAGCCGAAGTAGAAGCCACCGGTGCGATTCACTTGATATGATTACACTTACTACACTTGGTGGAGAATTTATTTCCATCCTATGGGTTAGAATCTAACCCCTCTTTATTTGTCTGGAGGTCCCACCAGAGTTTGCTTTCTCCGATTGGATCTGGTAAAAGATCCCATCGGAGTTCGCTTTCTCCAGTTGGATATGGTAAAAAGAATGACTTTTTCGACGATTCAGAGAGAGAAGAGAGAGAAAGAGGGAGAGGAAAGGTGTAGCAAATCTTTTGTATACCTTCTCTCCATCCAACGGTTTAATTCAAGTTGATCAGATCCTACGGTCAAAATCCCGCTAGCATTCCTAATTCTTAGGTACTACGCTAGCATACCTATCCCTCTCCCTTTATTTTATATACTTTTGTTCATTGATACTTAACTAGGACAATTTTCCCTCAGCCATGATCAAGGGAGAATCCTTGACTGAGGCCTTTGGATGGCATTAAGAGCGTATCGGGGAATAGTATGAAGGTAGTATCTACCTTGCCTTGTAAGATTGGCAATCCCTGTTTTTTTTTTTTTTTTATTGTGTACTTTCTCTTTACTTTGTTTTTTTTTTTTGTCTTTTTATTATTAGAAGGTGAGCGGGGCGGGGTCGGGGCGGCGGGCGCGGCGGGCGGGCGGGGTGGAGGGCGGCTCGCAAGAGGGCGGGGGAGGGGGAGGGGGCGGGGTGCGGGGGTGGAAGACGAATGTGTGTGACAAGAGTTGGAGCACAAACCTACTTATTTTGTACCCAAAACCTAACAAAACCTTTTTTAATTATCTGTTACTGGAAAATACATTATTAATTATAGTCAAGTTTTCCTTCACTGTCAATCTCTCCTCTACCAATGATGTGACCTGTGATTGGACTCATATGTCATCATTAACACCTCCTATCATATGGGTCAAAAGACCCTCTTCATGCTAATCCAAGCCTTCAAATATTCATGTTGAGTTTTTTTTTTTTTTTTTTTCTTAATAGAAATGAGGAAATTCTTTTTACACCCATGGTGAAGGGAAACTGCTCCTAATAATATTGTTAAGTGAAAGTTTTCTTCTACCACTAAAGTGACCTCATGATTGGACTCATATTCATCATTATATTCTCACCCTTTATTGATGAAGTCTAAACTATCATTATCCATTGTTGTGGCAATCTAATGATACCCATGCCCATGGGGAATTATTGCATCATAAGTGAAGGGAAATTTCATCCATGTTATTATGATTAAATCATCTTGTAAAAAAAACTTCATTTTTTTTTTATTTGAAGAATAGAAGAGTTAATTACAAGAGCTTTACAAATTGATACAAAAGATTTGGATCCTTAATCATAATTTTCCTAATTAAAGCCTTGTAGGCTATAAGTTTAACCAGTTGCATAGGGCAACTATCAACATCTTTAACAGGAAAGGTGGGTTTGGAAAAAATGTTTTCCGAGCACTATACATTTTGAATATAGCAATAGTAATATATACTATATAAAGGCCAACATCTTTAAACAATTAAACCATCCACAAAAGTAGTATATAAAAGGGGTGTAAGAATCCTGTCAATTTGGAGTTAAAAGCATCAGACGCACGGGCCAATAAAAGCAAAAGCAAGGGCATCTTCAATGCACATAAGGGTGGAGATAACATGGTTATTTCACACCTACTATGTCTGAGTGTTTCTTGCACCAAATCAGTAAGGTTCTTTTCCTATATAAAAAAATAGATAAATTTTTCGTGACACCATTATGAGGAGAAATCTGCATGCCACATCAATAGTGGTTATGAAAAAATATCATCTATATGAGACCATGGTTTGGATCGGTTAGTGTCGGCTGGATTGAAATGGTACTGACCTTTGATTGATCCCCGATCTAGACCTTTCTGATTTGATACACAAATATAATTCATGGGTAAAAACATAATAAACTTTTATTAAAAATAATAATAAATCTGTCCGATATGATCTGATTCAGAACGATCTAAATCAGTATTAGAATAGTACCCGTTTTGACCGATCCCGAAACCAATTTGGATTTTAGATTGTTGGTAGATCCACAGAATTAAAAAAAAAAAAAAAAAAAAAAAAAAAAAGAATCTCGTATGAGTGAGAAAAAAATATTCAACAACGTGACGAAACGAATAGTGGATCGTTTCACGTGATGAGGGTACTTATGTAATTAAGTCGCACACAAGGGTGACTTGTTTCCTTATTAGTAGTGGCTGAAGGAGCCAGAGAGCCAGAGAGCCAGTGAGGATGTAAGTGACATGCAACTAACTATATACGAACGAACGTGCACGACATACCGAGAATGAGTAACCGTTACAAAAAAAACACGTGTACCGCTTGATGCTGTCTGATCTGATCTATGAATGTGCCCACATGGTCCACAATATAGTTAGCTTTCTTTCGTTTCAATATGTAATGAGGCTGGAACCTACAAGGGACAAAAACTTCCTTTCACAAGAATCCCAACGGAAACTAGATTAAAAAATGAATTCTCTCATCACATCAATATCACTGAAACAATTTCTTATATAAAAAAGAAAAGAAAAGAAAAGTCAGAGAAAGAAAAAAAAAAGTGCCAGTTTTAAAGTTGCATTTGATAATCGTTCAGAAAACCTTTTTTATGTTTCTTCATTTTTCGGGAACAAAAAAATAGAATATTTCGTTTAGTGTTTACGATTTTTTTTTTAGTGAATAGGATTTAAAAAAAAAAAAAGAAAAAAAAACCCTAGAAATGAGAAATGTTGGAACATGAAATCAGTTTCATTCCACAATGGAATTTGACATAGAAACATAAAATTCTAATTTTAACACAAAACGTTGTTTATGGAACAACGCAACCTAAGGCTGCGTTTGATAGTCATCCAGAAAAATGTTTCTGACATTTTTCCGTTCTATGGGAACAAAAAAATGGAATAAAGTCTTTGGTGTCAACTTGGTCTTTTTCGGTTTTTTTGGAACAAAAAAAAAAAAAAACTAGAAACGCAAAATGATGGAAGGACAAAGCCTTGTTCCGTCATTTTTCGGTTTTGTTCCAAATATAAAAAATTGAACAACTATGGAAATCATTCTTGAAAATGGTTCATCAAACACAATTCTTTTTTTTTTTTTTTTTTTTTTAAACTGCATTTTGACGCAGAAAGTGGAAAATTTATTTTTGACACGAAATATCACTTTTAGAATTGAATGAGTACCAAACGCAGCCTCAGAGTGTTAAATGATGCAATTTTGTTAATCAATATATTTATTAAATGATTTCAATTTATTGATTAATAAATTATTTTAGTTTTGATTTTTTTATCGATTTGAGGTAAAACAGTGTTTTAAAAGGTTTAAAAAACCATTTGCATTGAAATCCAATTATTATTTAGATTTTTTTTTTTTTTTTTGGTAAACAAATCCTACCACTTGTATTTCTAGTTAAAATCAATGTATATAAAAATTACAGTAGACAAATCTAATGTTAAATGGTGTTAGAATGTGCTACCGCAACAATACCAGTCAAATACCTATGTACCATGAAGGCATAGTTGTTAGATATATTAGACCCAAAAGATTTTTCCTTTTTTCTTTTTCCGAGGGGTCAGGTTTGGGAAGATTAGGCAATTTGGCACCTAACGGTTTGATAGGAGAAAGGAAGAAGAAGATGTAGTGTGAATAGTCGAGTAGATCATACAGCAACCCACATAGGCACATAGTGATGGGTTGAAGGAAGAGAATATAGGCTTCTTCCATCCTCACCAACAATCTTCTATCAAGATCCTGCACCAGTTCATGGGCCAAGGCGATTTTTTGCGGGATAGACCTCCCCTGAATAAAAGCACCTTGCTTGGCGGCTCAACCAAAGGTGTCGGAAAACTTTGTCCACAAATAAATGAGAACCAGAAAACCCAACTAAGGCTTAGTTTGGTTGCAATTCCATTTTGTGAGAGTGATCTTGACATAGAAGTGATCTTTTTCGATTCCATCCTGTGAGAATGAGTTTTGGCTGAAAATTAGTTGCCCAGTAGTACTACTTCCCCATTAGGTGTAACTGATCGAGGGTTTGAAATTTGGAATCACTTTCATAAGCATGAGATTCTCCATCTCATTCTTTTTTTTTCAAAGGAGACTTTGCTTGAAAAATACCCAAGTAGACTTACATGAGTTCCCAAGGAAGCTTCAATTGCAGGCATCGCTTTGTCTCATCTAGCTGGTAACTTGGCCCAGTAAAATGACAGCATAGTATTACAACTACCAAAAATAAATAAATAAATAACTAAACGTTAACTCTTGTTTCTGGACAGAAGACATAAGAGTAGAAGAATGAGAAGGACATACAAATCTCTGGTTTTACATCACATAAGAAACCATATTTACAAAATTGAGGCACAGAAAGCCACAAAAGAACAATTTAGGAGCTCTGTTTCCTGTTCTCTGGTTGTTATTTGGTTGGCTAGAGACATGAGAATGTAAGACCACAAAACTTTTCTTGTTTTTTGAGCTTTGGCAATGTTGGCAATCCTCGTCTCAAGAACATGCACTAACTGGGTTCAACTGCCTACCCAAAATAAAGAACATGTACAGAAAGCATGAACATCACCAGTTGTCATACTCTAAACCAAAAAAAAAAAAGAGAGATTTTGTTAGTCATTTATTTTAGGGGTAGGGGTAAACAACAAGAATCTAAAATGAACATAAACATAATGACCAACTGCAAACTAGTCCATGGTAATAGCTATGATTTGTGGCATAAACCCACCTTTTAGTTTACTTCAATAGTTTCATAATTAGAACCTGGTTTTCTGTGAGATTCCAATGAAAAAGGTAGAAGATGACATGATTCTGATACATATGAGCTGAATCTTTTACATGTCATCCCCTCTCATAGAAAGTTTCCGCCGACTGACTACATATGTGGCAACAAATGTTGAGACCATGTTTGCTTCAGCAAATTTCACAATATCAAGGGCTACCCAGAATACCATGGCATTGGATGTGAGAAACTGTAACTCACACAAGCAACTATACCCACAAGGTGGTCCGCCTAAGTTTTGACCTCTCATTTTAGCACTCCCTGACCATCAACCTTTACTTGGAAGGAAAGAATAATACCAAGTCCTCGTAATTGTAAAACCAGCGTGGGACAGAAGGATCAGAAGAATGTTTTACCACCTTCAGGGGGATTTAGGGAGGGCAACAGGGTGGTTCAAATCCTAGAATGATTTTGGTGCTGACCCTAAAGACCTTCAAAAGCTGAGGTCAGGTTTCCTACATAAGAAGAGATCAAAGCCCCACCATATTTACATTGCAAAGTAGGTATTTGTGTGCATCACAGGGCAAGGTCGATTAAGGTTGATCAAACCTTAATAGGGTTGAATTTCGTATTGGCAAACCAGATACAAACCCAACCAATCATCAGTCAGACATGTCCCCAACCACCCCACCCCCTCAATCTAACCTCCAGAGAGAGAGAGAGAGGGCAAAAAGAAGAAAAAGGAGGGCATCGTCACATCTACCGTTGGCATTATCGTGAGGCTAGGAGCCAGACAACAATCTGTGAAATCTCTGCACTCTTTCAGCATACCCATTTAAGGACTTTGCCTGATCAAGGCAAGAGCTGCCCCCAAGGAGACGACTCCTTTTCCTTCTCATGCGCAACAAGAAGTCTTCTGTATCTAGAACATAGGATACCTGCCACAAAAATGTCATGAATGAGTTGTGCAAAACTGGCAAAACTGATATCATGAAACACAGGGTAGAGCAAAATACCTTGGATGAACTGCAAGCTATTTTACACTCCAAACCATTGACTATTTGGACTCCATCCATCGATTTGCATGTACCAGAAATTTCATCACCACATGCATATTTGCGCTTGTTTCTGCAAGCATAATTGGTATCTTTGAAAAAAGAAACAAAAACTGACCCATCAGCAGGATAAAAAAGGTTAAGACTTTGATTGGTCATCTCTCTACCTCCCTAGGAAAACACCTCGCATCTCCTTCCTCTCAGGAAGAACTGCCAGAAAGTCATTCTGCAGGTAAGTTGCAAAATTAGGGTCCATGGAAACAGCAGTTACTTCAGGCTTATCGTGCCCATTGTCCATCAGCTGCATGGACAAACGAGTTGGACAGGATGACTGCAACAAAAAACAAAATATCTTCGTTAATGCATCTTATTTTCCCCCCTCCTCGTATGTGCAACAAGTATTGGATTAGACTGAACTGAACAAAAACTACTAAAAGACCTACACATTCGAATCGATATATGTTCTCATCATGAAGAAGAACACGTGCATTTTCATGATAAACTAAATCAACAAATCTCCCAGGTTTCCTTGATTTCTCATATGCATGTAATTGAAGAAGTTTATTGTCCATTTCGTCAGTTGCAACCGTTTGAAGCTGTGGCAGGACCAAAGATTGGAATCTGCAGTGCAAAGTATTCAAACAAGAAAAAACCATGAATCATATGGTACCTACCTGCTTGACAAGTTTATATATCAATTTATCTAAAGTGAACAGCACGTATGACTGAGTTCCAATTATAGCTCGGGAGTCGTCCTCGAACTTTGTATTATCAGCAGACCCATCAAGCAAACTGTATAATGCACTCATAAATCTGCATGGCACAGAAAGAGCAAAAATAAATTCATATTAAAACGCTGTTGACACTTCTAAGTATGTTAGCAACCACGACTGTGAAGTCCAAACTACCTAGTGTAGTGATCAGGAGGGCTAGTATCAATTGAAGTTTTCCATTTCCTTTCAGCAGATGATGAATTCATCTTCGCAGAGAGAATTCTCTCATACAATGTCTGCCAAATCCAAATCCAAAAAAAAAAAAAGGTTTAGTAAAGAGACTACGACTAATTATAAATCATATTTCAAAACAAAAACATAGCTTACTTGGTGAAGCCTAAAAAGCACATAGAAGGAATCATTTCCATAGAAAATTCTAGAATCCTTCTTTTCTTTGTCATGTAACACTGAGTGGACATGTTTTGCAAGTGGCTTCACCGTCAGTAGAAAACGTTCTGAATATGGCAATAAGGTGCCATCTCCTTCAACATCATGCGCATCGGCCATCCCTTCAGCCTCACCTTCACTTTCAGCCTTAGCATCATGCTCATCATGGTCTACATCTTCCTCCTCCTCTTCATGGTCTTCACGGGAGCACTCCTCACCATCACCAGACTCGCTGCCTGAGACATCACCAGCCTCAGAGGCATTCTCACTGTCCTCTGTTGACCTCTGAACACTTTCATCACCTTCATCGTCAGCATCTGCATCATTTTCTCCTCCTGCCTCACCACAACACATTTCCTCTCCATTCCCATTCCTGGCTTGATACTGCCTGTTTGTGGTACTATCCTTTGCTTTAGGCAAGGTGTCAACTCCAGCATCTCTATATACCACAAAGTTATCCTCTTCAAAATCCCCATTTGGTGACAACTCACCCTCCTCTCTTTCAACTTTCAAGCGTCCAACAGATTCTTCATGATGATATCTACAAAGCTTGTCGCCATCTGTAATCACCCCATTGGTTGATATGACAGGTCTTGTACCCTCCACATCCTATAACACCAAAAAAAACACACACACACACACATCTTACAATATGCACGTATAAGGATCACAAGAGTAGAAATCATAATCATTACCATGCACAGCAGGCAATCAGGTAACTAATGGACTTAGCCAGAAGGAAAACCAACTCGACAAACCAAAATGTGCAAACTATCACACATGCACTTGACGGTTAACAAAAATATGCTTGAATCTAGGTCTGCCAACCAGACTACTATTTCTCTTAATTGGCTCATCAAATTGAGAAGTTAACGCTTGGCTTTGGGATCAGCAGTGACCCATCCAGACAGTGGCAAGAGATGGTTTACAAAATACAAGATTGTCCTTGAATATACTTTTGCAAGCAATTTTTGGCTTCCAACAGTTCTAATATGTGGCAAGAAGAAAGCAAGACGAGTCACATTCTCCCTATTTTTTTTCCATGTGCATGTAAAATGGAGCAAGCTGAACCATTGAATGGAAAGAGAACTTATACAGGTCTTAATTAGGTGAACCACCATGTATAGTGCAGATTCCATTGTCTCTTCCAAGGTCCAGAATCATTGAACCAAGAGAGATTCTAAACACTTTTGTCCACTTGATTTGGCCTCGTGGCAGCTGGAAGGTTTCACTTGGTCCCAAAATTGATGGTTGACACATGACTAGGGTAGGGCAGACCCAACCTCCAAGTGAAATTTTGGTCCCCACTGACTTGGCACATGACAGAAAACCATGCCAGAGTTTCCTTCACCGGCAAGCCGTGTCCACGGTCCACCCTCCCAATATGTCTATGGGAAAAAGTAAGGTGCCTAGTTGCGTGACCCCTGCCCCAGACAAAGCGCAAAATTACCGCCCCACCCCCTGTGAAAAAAAAAATCTCATTCAAGTCGATGTCCCTGCCCTGCACATTCTCTCATTGGCCCCTGTGCTGGCGCACGTTAAGCGACCAGGCAGCAATCTCTTGCCCAAAATATACATAAAACAAATCAACAAAGGTCTGCTTCTGGAAGCAAAAGAGTTATTTCTAGAAGCAAATCCAACCATCACCTAAGAACAATATTGAACAACCCCCCCCCCTTTTCTATTTCTTTCTTTGCACTCGTAAAATCTGTAAAGGACACCAGCAGAGGCAAATTGTAAGCCATGCTTTTAAAACATTTATCTTTTTAATGAAACTGCATAGGGCCAGGTATGTCGCAAGTAAAACCCTCAAATCTCAATTCCTTAATAATGCAGACATTCCAATGGCTAAAACAAGCAGATAACGAAAAACACAAAGTAATGATCGAGATAATATCCATTCTCCTCATCATAAAATCAATTCTTGTCTTTTTTCAGATCAGATAATAATACCTCTGACAAAGGTAAAACTTCATTAGTAAGCCCAGGCTCGTGCCCCCCCTCGGTAGCAGTGTGACCAGTTCTGGAAGGAGTTGTGCTTTGTCCTTCAATGAAGCAAGTATCTCAGTATCCATGCTATGAACTCAAAGCCCATGGAAAGAAAATGAAATCACAAAGCTAACTGTATATATCAAGAAAAATCATATAAACAAGTTACGTAAAAGAGTAAGAGAACAAACTACAAACCTGGTGTGATTTCAGTACTGGTTCTCGGATGACTTTGTTCTGTTCTATTAGCAAGTGATGCATTAGAATCGGTCAATCGATCATTAGAAGTAACATTTTTGTTGACTCCGGACATTTCACCAGAAATAGAGACATTATTTTGCACTTTTCCTTGCTGAGAAGTACTAGAAAGATTGTCGGATCGACGGGCACCACGATCTCCATCATGCAAGCCATCTTCTTTAACCATGGCATCTCCATTTTCTAACCTAGCCCTGCAGCTAATCCTCTGTTCAAGTGGAATGCTATCATCCCTGTTGCTGGCAGGGTTAAACTGCTTGAAATTAGTGGCAGCGGCATCAGCACCAGGACTGCCATCGCTTTCCACTATGCTTGCTCCACTGCTCTTGACCACACGACTCTTAGGCTTTACAACATCTTCAGTGTCCTCTGCACCCTGAGGACGAGAAGGAACACCCAGCATGGGCTCCAAGAAGGTTGTCCAAATCCTGATGACTCTATCTAACTGTTCAGTGGTGGTGCAAACTTCTCCACATGAATATTTTATAAGCTGATATAGATCATCATGAACTTCTGGATCAGAGTACTCAAATTCCAGATTTGGAATAATAGGTCGCCGGTTCCCAGCTGCAATAGCAAGAAGAACATCGTCCTCTTTACGCTTCTTCTCATTGATTTCCTTTATCTCGGCCAACAAGGCTGTACAGTTAAAAGAACCACAGCTGAATCACGAGAACAGAAAACCATACGCAATAACAAAGCATCTTGTTGTCACCAAGGTGGTAAAGTGAGAAATTGAAACCTTCTTTTGATTGTCCATTATTTTATTCCCAACAAAAAATTGTGTTATATTAAAAAGGGAAAAAAAGGCTACGACAAGATTTTTCATACATACATACATAAAATTTATATATAAACACAGTGACACATATGAGAAAAAGAACTGTCTGGGAGCGTGGCCTTTGCCACACTCTCATGTGCCTATCTCTCTCCTCTCCATGTAAAAAGACATTTCTGCCCTTTTATTTTGGGGAGTAGAGAGATAGACAGACAGAAAACCACTTCCCTATATATATATACACACACACACACTATTGTAACAAATACATGGAAAATTTCAAGCATCAACTACCAAATTTGTCTTATAGACAGTGACAGGATTTACTCTCATTGAAGAAAAAAAGTGTTATATTAAAAGGGCAAAAGAGTAAGGTTACAACTTCTTTTTCACCAACTTTGGTTACAAGAAGATTTTCCCTATATATATATATATATATTCACTTCAACTTTTCCTTTTCTTGGATCCATATAGCCGACCCCATTAAGTAGGGATAAGACTTTGTTGTTGTTGCTGTTTATATACACGATACACCCAATTGTAAATAACACACAGAAAACGTCTAGCAAGCATCACCTATCAAATTTGCCATCAAGAATTACATGAATGGAAGTTGGTAGCAGAATTGGCATGGTGCTAGGCCTAGCATGAAAGGCATTTTATAATTGCCATATGGCAGTTAGCCTAGCATGAAAGGCATTTTATAATTGCCATATAGCAGTTAGCCTAGCACACAGTTTTGGAGTACAGTGGGCCCCACTCCTCCAACTGTAAAGTTCAAGCCAGATGAGGGCAGCCATATCGCATAACAAAGCTTCAAAAAATGGTTTCAAAGTTGAGATAGTCCAAAACTATTTAATAGCTGAACTACAAGAAGAGAAGCACAGCGTCGATTATGCTACAGTTTCCAGTATAACTATTTTCTCATACCTTTTTTTTTTCTTTTTCTTTTTTTTTTTTTGGGGTGGTGGGGGGGGGGTGGGGATGGGGGGTGGGGGGTTGGGGTGATGTGGAGATGGGGGTTAAGGCAGGAAAACATTAAAAGACTAATTGATCATGGATAGACTTTATGACCCAATCTAACTGAGCCACCTAACAGCTGTGTGTCAGTTAAATATTCAAACAACTGAATTCAATCTTTTGTACAAGATTCATTCCCCATTATCTCAAATTGTAACTGTGAAATGTCATTTCAATCACAAGACACTTGCTGTTCTCAACATAGCTAATGCCAGAGAAGTCAACTCCAAAGAAATCACCGTTAAGCAAACATTGAAGTTACTGCTGCTATTTGATCCCTTAATAATAATGGAGTGCTCTTATAAAGGAATAAAAAACTTAATGTAAATGGTATTTGACATCGAAAAACATATCTAAAGATAAAATTTCAAGATTTAACTTACATTTTGTACTCAAACTCTTCGTATCCTGTTGCTTGAAATAGAAGCTACGATGATCAAGAGATTTGTGATAGTTCTTTGCATAAATTTCAGCCCAGACCTTATTAAAGTCTAAACGACACCTCGTCCACTCCTCTTCTTTCTGCTTCAAGCGAGTTAAAATAACAGGCAATGCAAGTGTTGCATTCTTTCTTAACACATCCATCACATCCAGACCATGGTCACCATATAGACGTTCAATGCACCTTAGATTCAGAGCTACAAGAAGAAACAAGAAAGCAAAGTCAGACACAATGGATAGATAAAGCCCAAATGGCATTTTGAGAATATATCCCTGGTAAAATCCTTAAATCAACTTCCATATACAAACCAGTGAAGTAGTCCTCCATCCGAATTGGACTGTCTGGCTTGATTGTATTATCAGTCATCTTTTCTAACAATTCTTCCACACGCTTGGTAGTTACATTCACTGATTCTAACAACATGTCCAGTTCAAACCTGAGACATAAGAAACAAAAACATTAGCAATTCCAACTGACCCGGAAAAAAAAAAAAGCAATTTAAAAATGAATGACACATGCAAAATCACAGAGAAATTTTGTATATAGATCATAATAGGGTGAAAATGTTTCGAGGCATGAATTGGCCTTAAGAAACAATAACAAAATTGAAAGCAATAATAGCAACAGAAAATGAAAAACAATTATGTTTTGACAGGTACATAGCTATGGAAAGGAAGACAAAGTAAAAACCTTATGAAAAGGGGGTGGTGGGGAACAAAAATACATCACACACGCCACAAGGTTATAATGTTAATTGGAAAATACAAGGGGTAAAATGTTGCTGAAATCTCTAGCAAGCTTTTACCTATCATCTTCACATCTAAACAAGCTTTCTTCATATTGATTTTTGCGCATGTGTTTAAAAGAGTAATCCTCACTTCCTGAAGTCACTGACACCCAATTATCATTCAATACCTGAGCACCAAGCTCTGTTCTCTGGCTTGCTGCTGGTGTTTGATACTGCGGAGTAACAGGCATCAAGTATCAATATGTCATTCCCATAAGTACAAACAGAAAAATCTAAAATAAAATACAACCCAGAATAAGGATCCCATACATTCTTTGGAAGAAGCCGGTAACTGGGAGTACAACGTTGACAATTAGAGAGGTCAAGCTCCGAAATTGGTTTATGATTAAACTTCTCTTTGTTTGGATAAGAGGGAACCTTGTGGCTTGTTAAACTTTTGTCAAGTCTTTCCCTTTCTTTATCCCTCTCCCTTTCACGATCTTCACGTTCCCGTTCTTTATCCCTTTCCTCAACCTTCACTGATTTTGGTAGATGCCCTTCATTCCAAAAAGGTTCTGCAATGAATGTAAAATATGATAAAGATCTTACAAAGTACATACCAGATGCCTAAATATTTGAGAAATAAAATAAATGGTTCTGCGGCATCTGTAACAAAAAGGCATGAAAATTGCATCCAAGAGAAGCCTTTATTATTGAAGGAAGCAAGAGGAGAAAATTATCCTTTCACTTACTTTTACTCATCACTCCAGCAAGAAACCCATCTGCAAGAGTAGCCCCAGTCAGGAAACAGTCAAACATCATCTGAATCTAGAGCACATATATCCCAGAAGACAGTTTTTTCTTCTTTTTTTTTTTTGGGGGGGGGGGGGGGGGGGGGAGGGGGAGGGACTTCAAGCCTTACCTTTCTTTTCACATAGAGTCACAAAGGCATTGAACCCTTCCATGATATCTGGATCATTTCCAACTAAATCACTCATCTGAAAAGAGAAAAAATTTCAGAGAAAATACTGAACTGTAAGAAAAAACTGTGATAACAATTCCATAAGAAACATAAAGAAAAGAGTCATAAAATGCAGAAGTAAAAATTACTAGAATTCTTTCCTAGAATAATTAAATGTAGAACTGAAAAGGATATTGCAGTTAACTGGGGAAAATAGCATATGCAATAACAAGTGAAACCACTTTGTTTGAAGTTGCAAGCCCTAGGGAACACAATAAGAAAAGATATTTGAAGGACCCTGGGAGTGGCACCAATCCTAGCAGGTAGCAAGGCAAGGAAAAGCTGATTGCAACTCTTGGACATGAGCAACAGAGACAAATGAGTGCAACAGAAAGGAGCGAGTGACATATGGTACAAGTTGGAGGAGTTAAAAAAAGACAACAGAAGCCAAAAAATGACTTTGGTTAAAGTTTGAGAAGACAAATAACTTTAAATGCAGATATGACCCTTAAGACAGTAGAGTGGCAGAACGGGATTTAAAATGCTGGACAAAGCTCATTTTAGCTGAGTTTGAATTAGTAATAATTCAGAAGTACAAATATCTCTCATGGCATATATCATCAAGGATTCACAAACAAATATCTTCAAAGATCTTACTTAAATTGGTGGTGCTAAATGCTACAGCTAAATAGAAGCCAGAGTTCCATGGCAAGGTCTTCTGCTATTCTGGTTATATTCTTAGGTACACTGACAGATAGTGGAAACTCATAATCATATGTCATATACTCCAAAGGAGGAAACATATTTATTGAACCTCACCATTGGTTGTGGCAATTGCAATCCTGACTTATGGCACAAATTACATATTTATTCCTTTTCCACTCTTAGCAATGCTTAAGACTTGCATATGCATTAGAAACCAATTTAAATGTTTTGGTAATCAAAAGGGGCAGGGAGAATTCTTTCTGATGTGGAAAAGGAGCACATAAGTGCAAAGATGGCATTGAGGCAGTTAGACTCTTGCTACATTATTCCTCCTAAGATTTGGCTTCACTTTTTCTGGGATTCATTTGGGACACGGTGGGTACCTCACAACCTGCCTTAAACCTATGCCCAGCATGCCCTGCAAAGGACTCTCTCAGTGGAAATTCATTGCAATGTCCTATTCTTGGTGCTACTCTGTTTGGAAAGATTGGAAACCCGATAATTTTTTGATAGCCATGGCCCCTTCTAGCCAGTAGACAACAGGTGAAGGTTCTACTCTATTTATGCTTTTATGGTCCTCTAGTTGTAGAGTTTAGAAGAGGAAATACATAGACTCTTTCTAAAATCACTGGGGCAGTAACGTTTTTTGTTCATCTTTTTCATTTGTATTACTTCAATGCCCTAACATATTCCTAGGAGGGAGAAGTCAAGTGATATTTTGCGTACTTGAGGAACTTTCTCTGCAAGTACTTGCTTTGTGTCTAAAACTTAAATTTATTAATCACGCAGGCAAAATATTAATCTCTAAGAGCATTTCCTCTATATTGGTCTCTGTCAATACTTCCGTTTGTTTTTTCCCCAGTCTAAGAAATAAGAGCAGTGCGAATGACAAAACTTTAATAAATTGAATTCAATTTCCAACTATGCTATAAATTCATTTACACTTCTCTTTCTATATTCTATAAATTAAAGAAGTGGAGAATAAGTACAAGTGGAAATTCTTTCTTTTTCTCAATAACCAGACATCTCTGTTTTTCATTTGGAAAAGGTAAAAATATCAAGCAGTCTCCAATGCAACAGCACCTGACCAGAAAATTCAAAGACGCTCCACCAGTACATTGAAGGCACCATGTCCTATAGCACAATCTGACAGCTAACTTACAGAATCTTCAGAATTTGCAGCTGCAAGTCCTAATTCATCTACAAACATCTGCACCTTTCATTGGTATTTATGTGCGTGATGCAGTTGCCTTGGCTTGGCTTGGTTTCGCTTGGCTGGACCGGAACAACCCTCTTTGGAGGCCTAAACCAAGATACAACCAAGCTAAACTGGATTTCTGGTCGGGCAAGAGTTGGTAGGCTACATAGGAGATTTATTTCCATGTAATTTTTATTTTATTTTCTTTATCTTGGAAGGTTGGGTAGATCATGTAGGGATAGTTTCCATATTTCAAATTCCTGGTTTTAGAGTAGTTTCCATTAATTGTCTTGAATTTTTCTTTATATTAGCCATGTAATACGACTCTAGAATTTTAGAATTGAGACTAAAACTGAATGAGAAGAAATGAAAGGATTTTGGAACTTGTGTGTTATGAAGGCTTGCTGCCGTGAACTTCTTCCCCCACCCCCTGCAATCTTTCTCCTCCTTTCTCTCTCCCTTGATTTCTTCTTCTCTTCTTTTTTATTCTTCCCTGTTTTTGTTTCCTGCAACCAGCATTAGAACTGCCGCATAAAGCTGGTTTGATGCTTCATCCCATTCTTTTGTTCTTCCTCTTGTCTTGGGCATAGATTCACCTACCCTAGGTGACCCTAACCCAAGGGTTTGCTTCTCTGTTTAGCTCCAGATCTGAGTTGCAGGGACAACAAATCCTCTTTGCTTGCCTTTTGAGTGTATCTGTCGGAATCAAGAGACCATTGGATTTCCCAAATTCACTTAGAATTTTAGGCTGAACAGTGAAGAACTGAAGGGGTTCTTCTTCTTTCGTGGTAGTTGCTCTACCGCCATAGCCATATTCAGCATAAGGTTGAAAGAGACGCTAGTTGAGGGCTATTTCTAACCTTATTTATTTTCTCGTTTGACAATATTGACCTTCCATTTTGTCTTTATCTCGCCTTGTCCTTATTTTATTCTTAGTTCCGAGTATTCCCTTTCCTCTATCATAGAATTATCCCTCCTACTTGTTACTCATGTTAGCTTGACCCATCAAATTACAGTTCTGTCACTGCTTAAGTTTACTCTTCTTAAAGGGTTTTAATTTCAGATTATTTACAGTTTTTCCATGAACTTGCTTGCTTAAGTCGATATACATATAAGTTTGGATGGGCTCCCAAGAATAAGGGTTATTCCATCCAACCCGGGTTTGCACCAGTGCATCAATTTGGTTTTAATGTTGCATTATTTTTTTCGCAGATTATTCAATTAAGTGGAATGAACTAGAAGGGTTGTAACCTAGTGCACATCCCCCTTTCAAATGTCCCAGGAGAAGTGAATTGGAGCCTTGCTGCCACGATCCACTGAGATTCGGCCCCGTGTCGCATCGATTCATCCCCCCGTCTTTTCCCCCTTTTCTTTCCCCCCACACCCTCCTGAGGCTAGGATTGTCCACGCGTGGCCCCAGGTATGCCCCTAAGTGTTAACTGCCCCAACGGTTGCCTGAGTATAGTTATGCGTGTTGCCCAAGTGAAGTGTGCCTATGCGTGCACATTGAGTGTCACTAAGTGTACACGTTGTCACGACCTGCCCAACAAAGGCCCATGGACTTAGGCCATTTTTGGGCTAAGTAAGGTCCAAGTTCTAGAGTTTTCTACAAAGGTATAGCAACTCTAGATAATTTTATTGTAGATATTTCTAGAATAAGACTATGTGCATAAAATTATTGGCTTCACAAAATAAGCAATGGCAAATTATATTTAATTTTTCTTGTGAAATCATTAGAAAGCTTGACAAGCTGTCGGGGGGGGGGGGGGGGGGGGGGGGAGAGCAAAAAAGGCTGCATGAAATAAGACATACCAAACCCTGCAATTCAGATCTTGTAATTATTTCGTTGTTAAAAAGATGAAGGCATTTCAAGAGTCCTTGGCAATCATCTGGATTCTGTAACTTCTCCTTGACTTTCTCATAGAAAAGGAATTCTTGACTGTATACACCTGGATGCCATTGAGCAAAACAAGATGGTGTTAGCTAAAAACTACCATTAGAATGTAGAAGAATTACACCAAAAAATAAAAAAAAAGAAGGAAATCATGGGGGAGCAGGGACCCTTTTTGTTACCAACAATCCAACCACTAAAACTGAGAGTTATTAATTGCAAAAATTCATCGCCAAAGATCATATGCAGCAAAGTTTGTTAAATGGCAGGAAACAATAGAAAATAAGGCAGACTCTCTCAGCTACCTAAACAGTCTATGAATAATCATGGAAAGTTCTATGAAAAGGTATTATGCTCTAGTGCATGGGACAAAGCATATCGACCACGGCTCTTAAGCCTTGTTATTCATCACCAAGGCAAAAGAACGAAATACGATCAAGTAACACTCATTTAATTGTCAAGAGACGTAATAATAATACCATGAAGCCATTCAGTATGAGATCCGTGAATATACATACACTTAAAAAGCTTAAATAAAGCAATAAACACAATAGGATACAAGTAAGAAAATTTTATATAAGTCTGAGAAAACAAATAATGTTTCGAACTGCATTGATAGCCAGCACACAATATATCCATGCATAAATTCTTGTCTCATTGAGTATATAATCAATACTTACTCTTTAAGGCATTTTTATCATCATAAGAAGACGAAATGGGATATCCAAAATTTTCAGCACCCTCCCCACCTGGGTGCAACTGGTCAGCAACAGAGTCTTCAACCCTTCGAGCAGATTTCCTTTTGTGGGGAAGACGCTGAAGGCTGTTAAAGTCCCTATTACTGTCATGTTCAATATCCTTGTCATCCCGATCACGGTCTTTCCTGTCTTCTTTCCTCTCTTTTTCCTTTTCAGCACGCTTCCTCTGCTCCTTATCCATTTTCATTAGTAGTTTGTCATATTCGGGATCAGGACGGTCAACACTGAGATCACGGTCTGCGTGAGATTTCTGATAACAGGGGATTTATGCAAGAGGTTAGCTTAAAAGCTAATCAGGAAAGACCTCCCCAGAATAAAATATATTAAAAGCAGAGAAGAAATAGAAAATACACAATTACCTTATCCCCATGGATCTGCCGCAATGTAGGCACGCTTCGCTGGAAAGAATTCCTTCCTGCTGGAGCATGCTGCGGTGGGGCCGCTGCAGAAGAGTCTGGTAGGAAATGTGTGAACTCCTCAAGTAAGTCTGGTTGATCACGAAAAAGAGCAGCTACCTGCAAAGATACAGAATTCAATACCTAAAAATTGTAAAAGAGCTGCAAACAGAGGATGTAGAAAAAGATACAAAAATTGCCAGTGTAGAATTGAAAAAGTAGACATGAAAGGTGCTGCAAATATACCTCTTGATAGACCTCAGTGATGGATTTGTTCTCCTTCCGGTACATATTCAGAATGTCTAAGAATGATTTGTATACATGATCATCATTTTGAAACCGCGTCTGCAAGTACCAAACCATTTTAAAAACAACTGGAAATTCCAAATTCAACAGAAAACAGGAACGGGATTCCATATTCAATAGTAAGAAAGAAATTTCACCTTTATTTTGTTTACAAAATTGATAGCTTCTTCAAATTCAACAGGCTTCTTTGGTTGAGGCTCATCCTCAAGGGGAAGGGTGATCTCATATCCCTTTGGCAAGAAGGTATTGAAACCCAATATTAGGTCTCTATGTCCTTTGAATAAATCTTTCACCCTTGATATAACACCAGTAGTGTCAATTCTGCAAACAAAAAAAAAAAAACAATAACAAGAATATGAAAGGTGCTCCAACAATATGCCAGAAATAATCAACAGCCCAAATTAGAAGATGACGAAATAATCAAACCTTTGGGCCTTGAAATCTTTCATGACTTCAAGGAACTCATCATATTTGTCCCTTTTATCTTGAAATATATCTTTCACAGATTTGAGATAAGCCAAGGCATCGTTGGTGGTTAGTTTCTGTGCAACTGCTCCTCCTCCTCCTCCTCCTCCTCCAGCCAGTTGAGGTTGCCCAGAACTTAATTGCCAAAAAGATCAGGTAAATAATTAACCTAAAAATCAATGAGCTTCGCAATAGAATAATGAATATATTTTTTCTGAAGAAGTTAGTAAACCATAACCAGATGAAACCACGGTAAGAGATCAGAATATGTGCTCATAATAACAATTGCTTAATCACTTGTAAGAAGGAAAACTGACTGGAGATGGAACTTCCCGATCAGATGTTAGTGTGTTTTTTTATAGCTTTACAGATTCCACCATTACCAGATGAAAACATCGCTTAGACTGACATGAAAATTAACAGAAGAAACAATCGTCTAATTAACGAGTTTAAACTCATTATCAGGAAAATGATATTCAAAATAACAAAGCAGAACCAAAACATAGAGGAAATCACAGAAGCAACAATAGAACGATACAAATACAAATTAAGGAGAGATAAAAGACTTACGCTTCCCCTCGAGAAGAAACGGGCGGCCGTTTGAGTTGAGAACCCAGGTAACCATCTTCCCTAGCCCTTTTCATCTGTCCAAGAACTCCTCCTCTTTCTCCTCAACGAATCATGCTCGCATCTTCTTCCCTCCTCAAGAAGGCGATTAAAGACAAACACAGAAAGCAACTCGTTCCTCCTAAATACTTAACAGAAATCGCTTCAAAATTTAAGCCTGGAAATAAAAACCCAACAGCAGATCTACTCAAAAGAATTCAATTGGAACCTAACAAAAGATCAACTTTCAACAACAAATCCTAAATATAAACGGAAAGGCAAAAACGTTTACTTGACTATAACGAAACAGCAGAAAAAGAAAAAACACAAAAAAGCAACAGATAAATTTTTAAAAAATAAAATAAAAAACGAAAAGCAGACATTAAGGAAGAACACCAGATAGAGAACCTTCAGTTTCTCCTGCAGAAGAAGCTCTAGAGAGAGAGATAGAGAGAGAAGAGGAAGAAAATCTCGAACCTGGCTGAAGAAACTTAGGAGGGAATCCGATAATTAAAAGGACTCGCTGAGAGACGCTTGTAAGGAGAAATTTGTATTTCGCATTACAGAGAGATACACAGACACAAACGAGAGAGAAATAGAGACTTCGTGTGTTAAGAGACGATATAAGGTATAAGGAACGCCTAATTGAGTCCTTGAGGGGTTGGAGGGACAACTTCACGTCCAATTCCCGGTCACCCTCTTTAACCGTATGAGTTATTAACCGGATATAACCAGTCAAACCGGTGTGAGCCTACACCATATAAATTAGATATGACTTAAAACAGTTTTGTTCATGAGTAAATAACATTACCATGTATATTAGGGTTGGGGCCTGGGGCCTAAGAGGATCTGGTTGATGTATTATTCTGATATGTTTAAATGATTCACATGGTATGGTCATTGTTACTCATTGGTGGGTGTTATTTTGACTATCAAATTAGTGTTATCAAGTTGATTCCAATCCAATGTATATAAATACAACTAAGAGTTTGAAGTTGGGGCTTCCTAGAAATTTCGGAGGGTGGAGTGGGCTAGGGGTGTCAATTTTAGGCCCGCTAGGCCTGACTTAGCCTGACATGTTTATGGCCCAACTTAGATCGGCTCGATTTATAAACGTGTCAGTGCAGCCGCCTAACCTGATGAGCGCCCAATCGGCCCGACACATTTACAAGACTGACTTGAGCCGACTCATTTAGGCCCGACCCCTTTAATACAACTACTACTTTTTTTTTTTTAATACTATTTGTGTTTAGTGCTAAGGCTATGTGATATGTACAGTTGAGATAATGATGATTGTTATCTGAACATTCATCTTTTTCAAGCATAGTTTAATTGATTTAAACTTGCTCGGCTTAAGATGTGTAGGCATAGTTTAATTGATTTGAGTTTCGTTGGGTTAAAGATCAAGTACCTTAGTAACTTAGCAGCTTCCAATCATTGGCTTAATCCATTTTAATTATGGGATCTTTCTTTGTTATGCCAATTTTTGCCTCATTTTATTGATATTCCTTTCAAACACATTTAAAAGACCAATTTTAAAGAGGACCCATTTAAAGCCCGTTTAATGTTAAATAGGTCTATAGGCCGGTTAAGGCCCGTTTATGGCAGCCCGATTAAAGCCCGAGATCGATCACCCTAATTATCAACCGTAACATGCCCACGCTAGCTAAGTCTGTTTAGCTAAATGGGCGATCATGGTGCAACCTAAAAATTGGCCTAGCCCGATTAGGCCCTATAGAGACCGGCCCAGCCCAGCCCAGCCCAATCTATTGATACCCCTAGGGTGGGCCCTATTGATAACAATATTACTAAGGGTGTCAATTTGGGTCCGAAAAATCTAAAAAAAAAAAAAAACGAAGAAGAAGAAGAAGAAGAAAGCCAGTAGATTGCTTCTTATTTGTTGAGCCCATGCATCATTACAGGGACAAATGAGAGCATGTGTAGGTGGCATCAACATGAAGGGGATTCTTAGTTTCATAGGAGGTGAAATGGTAATTTCAGTTGCCATTGTGTTTGGGCATAGCAGCCATAGGACGAGGTAGCTTTCTTCAAAAGAAAAAAAAAATTGTACCTATAAACATTGTACTAGTTATTATATGTGAAATCAATATCAACTATCTAACATTGTACCTAATCGAATAAGAATTGATACGGTTTGAGTATCAAGAAAACCAATCTTATTTGGTACGATACGTTTTTGGTATCTAAGGCAAAACCGTTTGATACCTACTGAATTATACTTGAATTATACTGAATTACATATTCCCAAATCAAATTGAGATTATTATATTTTATGTGTGAAAGTATATTAGATATGTATTTCATAAGTTTTATACAACTTATGATTTATGAGATCCTATAAAAACATAATCAAATAAAAAACCGTTTATGAAATCGAATAAAAATTGTATCAAAATCGAACAGAACTAATACAGTTTCAGTATTGATAATGCATTTGAGTTCTTGATATGATACGGTTTTGGTTTCCCTTTTCTGTCTCTTGCATCGAACTAAAACCATACCATTTTTTTTTTTATCTTATTAGAGAAGGTGGAGAATACGTCTCCACCAAGAGATGTTATTTAAAAGATCTAAAGCAAAGTGTACAAGAAAGTATAATGGCTTGATTCACCACATCTTTAAACAAGTGAACAAGGATCGAAAGCCCCTCTAACCAGTACATGGGCTTCAAAATTACAAGAGTGACGAATGAAACAAAAAACAAATATATTCGAAACTACTACATAAAGAAAGTATATCATAAACTAATACACTAGTAGCCCAATCTGGGACGAAGCTAAGCCATTAAAGCAAGAGATTAACCGAAGTAAATCAGAGCAACACTGGATCTTATGCAGGACAGGATTACGAACAAGAAGTACACCATCTCTGAGAGCTTTGGCTTCCATCGAAGGTGCTAGAAAGCTTTGGCCTGGTCCACATTTAGTATCAAGAAATTTATTTTTTAACATCATGAGTGAAAAATCACAATAATTTATTTTCCAACAGGAGAATCACACCAACTTTTTTTTTTGGTAAAAAAGCCATATATACCTTCTTTTTTTTTTTAAATATTACAACCATACCAATTGACACCCTTAAATATTACCAAATTCATAGTCACATTAGGATTGCAATAGTAGAATTGCCCCTCTCCGACTTGGTCTGGTCTAGTTTTAGAAAGTGGACCATCTAGTCTTGGGTTGAACCAACCTAGAGTTGTAGAAGTTGTCAATCAACACGTGAACTATGATAGATTTAACAACTCTCGTATTTAAAGCCTCTCTAATCTTCATTCGTCATTTTGATTAGGTTCTTTACCTATTATTTATCATTGGATATCGCGTTTAAGGTGTTATTATTAAGTCCCTCGTGTGCTGCTATAGTGGGAACCAATGATTTAATAATCGGTAATTCGGTATCAGGATATGTAGGTTGATATCAATTCAATATTGATCCGGATTGGTTGGTATTGATTCATATGGATCTACCCTATTTTTCTTTTTTAAATTATATTTTTTTCTTCTCCCCCACACCCCAATTGATTTGTATTGATTCACCTATGACTGATACCAATTTCTTAAACTATAGTCAAAAGACTTGGAACCCAAAACTATGTTTATAGGGGTGTCAAAAATGAAATGTAATCAATTGAATGGATTAAAATTGATCTGACCCAACCAAAATTGATAAATAAAACTTCATTTCGGTGTGATTTTAGGTTTTTAATTTTTATAAATAATTTAGAGACTAAAATCTACCGGATTGATCGATAAGATATTTTTCTTTCTGGACCTATGTGTTTAAATGATCATTAGCTATCTGGTTGATCAGTCACGTGGGTCAATTGTCTTGTTCTAAAAGCAAGAGTGCTTATTCATGTTGGGATTAAAGCCATCCTTTACATTCAACATGAGAATTCGTCCCATCGGTTCACTTCGAATCGTCTCTAAGGTTGAAACGAGTTTTCAACTGACTATAGTAGATCGATTAAATCAAGAAAAACTCGATAAATTTAAAAATTTGTTAACTTATGTTTTTTTTTTTTTCACATGAAAAATTGAAATTTGGCTAATAATAGACCAATAAGAAATCATTAAAATAAACCAAAATTGGACGGTTCGATTTTGGTTTGACTTTTGTAGATTAAACACCTTATTGGTCCAATTTCAATTTGATCAATATATGCAAAAAATCAACTAAAACCCAAATAGAGAACCAATCACTTGACACACCTAACTGTTTTTTCTTTTGGTGGTAAAACCTAGGTTTTTCATTGACCATTGGACCAAATGTTGACATTGTTCAAATCCTATACGGTAAGCGATGAGTGACGATAATGATTCAATGGCTGGGAGGGCCCTGACAAGCACCCTAGTCATTGGATTATCATTGTCGCTCACTGCCTTACCGCAAAGGATTTTATGTGAAATTGTTTGGGTCATTAGCTGCCATGGCTCAACAATCCTATGGTTTTTAATGGTTAGATGGAACTATTGTGCCAAATAGACAATCTAACTAATATTACCTGAATTATATCACATCTTAACTAAACAAATCAGTGGCTCAAATTAACTCTTGAGTCCTGCCAATCATTCCAATATGGCAATTGCAAAGGCTACTCTTAGTTGAGTCCTAATCACATCACACATGGTCAGCACAACTACTTGATGTTGTTTCCTTTTATATTTGTGTAGCCAGAGACGACATTGAAATGTTTTAGGATAGTTATTGGTGTCACAAATGTTTATAATATCCGGATCTAAGTTGTTTGGTTTTATAATTTTCCTATCTAAACTATTGGGAAGTGTTTTATGTGGAGGGTGTTGTTTCTTTGCGTGGATGTGGGCCAATGGGAACACATAAGAAAGCATCCCTAGAGATGTCATTTTCCATTTCATGGGGGTAGGCCACCAGTTCACCCTCACATATTTGGTTGCAGGGGCCACACCCCCAAAGAAACCTTATGCCCATAAACTATTATTTTTTTTACATAGGCGCAAAGAGCCCAACCATAGGATCAAATCTCATGGTTGAAGAGATTTTCTCTTCACCATGGGTGCAGAGAATCGGTCTTTTCTTGTTCAGTATCTTTTTGTGTATCTCTTTTCTTCTGATCGAAGAGATGGTTAAAGTGATTCGAGATGTTTTGGAGGGCTTCTCTATCGGATCAACTTCATCTATATTAGTGAGAAGTTACATGCGATTCCTCAAATGATTGGAAAAATATGCAATTTTTTTTTAATGATATTTTTGGGTTAGTAGGAACCAAGTAGGGGTATTTTTCAAGTTTTAAGATTCTTCTTAAGTAAACTGAAAATCTCAAGCAACAATTTATAGTTGTTAAGTTAAACGGAGAGGTTTTATTTTTCCGAGCATAATTTAGCCTCCAATTTAAATTATTTATGTAAAAAACACATTAATTCTTTGGCAAGGTCATGCTAGCAATTAGGTCCCCCTTCCCCCTAATATTTTTTTTTTCTCTTGTTCCCCGCTTGTGAAAAACCATCAAAATTTTCGCTTTGGGAACACCATATGTTCATTTAAAACTGCACAACTTGATTATAGTAGTGATATTAGTAATTTTTCACTCCACGACCCCACTTGTTATCCTCCACGGGACTTTGAAAAAGTACAGAAAATTAAAATTAAAACTGCATAGCTCATTTATAGAAGCATAGGGTGTTTGTAAGAGTTTTGTAAGTAAACCCTTCATAGTTCTAGCAAATTTTTTTTTTATTATTTTTTTGGTAATTATAGTGCTAGCGTTTCTCAATAAATAAACTTTAAGGTCATTCAAGTCACTTCGTGGATGAGATAGATGAAATTATATACAAGTATATTGTAATTACATTTTTTTTTAATTTGTAAAAAAATGTTAATTCATACAAGTAAAGCAAAAGTAAATTAATTATTTTGTATTTAACTAATAAAAAATAATTTATTTATGAGACATGTATAATAAGAATGTATGTATTATCTATTATTTTCTTAAACACGGTGGTTGAATCAACCAAGAATGTATGACGATTTATAAGTCATCATAGGTCTACAACCACAATGCCGTAGATTATTATTTTATTTTATTTTTTGTTAATGACAGGAATTCAGGCTTTCAGCCTGACTAGATCCATGAGTCCATATTGACCCCACAACTGCATGGACTGAGTCATACTGGGATTGAATGATAACCATTCAACTTTCACTAAAAGCAGTAAGGACTACTAAACACCCCATGTGAGTGGCCCAAGAAGGTAAAAGGAATCGAACTCAAAACCACATATTTTTTGAGGCAAAACTTCCTTGCCAATTCAATTATCTCCTTGGGGTTGTCGTAGTAGATGACTTATCTTGTAATGATTCCAAGTGCTTCCATTGGTTTTCATATATCTTTCACAATAAAGCTTGGAATAACCCCAAATGTCAAAGATCATTGGCAAGTGATAACCACTAGCAAGCCACCAGCGTTGACCTAGTGGTCCATCCATCATCTGTTGTGTTTATTGGAAAATCAGACTGGATATTGGAGCTTTCTTATCTCTTTGTACAATCTTTTCATGTTTTCTTATACTCCTAGATCCTCGAACTTTGTTGTTCATGTCTCAGCTCTCAATCAGAGAGGCACCGCTTAGCCTTCATTGGTCTCTTGGATTTGACATGACTCTTCTTCTTCTATGATGCACTTACCTTTGATCATGGATCCTATAGCTAGTTTATGATTATTCCTTCACTATCCCCTCCCTCACAAAATACGAAAAGATATTTATTTTTTAGTTCTAAATGAGAGAGAGAGAGAGTGTAGACCGAGCACACCAATGAGGAGAGACAAAACAGTTTCATATATGCGATGGCAAATAGGTCAGAAGAGATAGGTTATAGTGTACCTGATAAGAATGGCTCAAAGAACATTTTTCAAAATAAATTAAATAGGCCTACTACGAAAAATTAGAAGGCCTATTTTGTAGATCATTGCTACCAATAAATTAATCTCTTTCATATTAACCATTCAAATTGTGGGGACACCATGAGAGCAGTTTCAAGTAGGATTTGTAGGAAATGATTTTTATGGTTTACACAATCCAAAGAATTATGTATAGACGTGCATAATATTTATCATATTGGATGGGGATAAAATTTTATGAAAAGGTAATTCTTAAAAGTTCTTGATCACATGTCAAGTTTCAACTTAAAGAAAAATGGCCAAATGCAAAATCGAGTATAGAAAATCTAAGACTAATAAGAAGGTGCGTGCAAACTCAAACTATTGAGAGAATGCATAAAAATAGATGGAAAGATATATAATTTAACGCATGGCTATATTCGATAAGTGGCTACTCTCTGGTTTAGATATTTCTTGAATATCTAATGGTCATAATAATCACATCAACTTTTCACAGGGAACAACTAGGTGATCATCATATCCATAAACGCCATTATGCTGGTGTATCCAGAAAACTTTACGCCATAAGCTGTAATATAGTAACATATTAAGGTGAAAAGGTTCTATGAGAGCAAAAGGCAAATCTTGCGCTATCACCCTTTGTCTCTCCATCTCTCTCATTGTCAAATTAAATGACCTCTCAACCCTATTTACGAATTAGTTATTATGTCGTCCTTCATTGGTGTGCTCCCCTATGCTGGTTGCTAAGAGAACCCTATCCCCATACTAACATTGAGAGATCTGTTAATTAACCTAATTATTTATGGGGAAAAGAACTATATCGGTGAGCATAGCCTACGTTGAATGTTCCCATGAGTCCATCTCATTTCTCCCTTGTGAAAAGACATTTATGCCCCTTGTTTGGGGAGGAGAGAGAAAGACAAAAGGAATGCTACCGTAGGCCACACTCCTAAATAGAGAACCACTTCCTTTCTTTATATATCATCACTGTGTAGCACAATGTTGTATAAACTTTCATGGGTTTTGAACTTTAACTAGTACCGTTAATAATTTATTGACTTTCAAAATAAATCATGAGTTTCTAACGTAATAATCTCAAAAGATCGACAACGAGATTAGCATCAAATTGACTAAATAATTACTCTATAATTGACAACATTGTTAGGTATAGTAGGCCATCTTCTAAACGATTATCATGGTGCGCAAGAAAATATTTCATTAATGTCAATTATAAGATAGTGTTAGCTAGTTATAAACAAGTATATCAGTTGCAAAACTAACATGGCTCATAAAATATTATTAGTTAAAGAGATTACTTGTTTCATTATAAAAGAGAATCCTTTAAACAAGATAGATATTGAAGTTTCATAATTAATCATTTATTAATCTTGCAATAGGAGAGTAAAAAAACATAGTAAATAGTAGATTACCAGCAATAAAACAACAAAAAACCAGCTACCTATGGTCCTATATTGATAGGGAATATTCTGGTGACTGCTAATGCTTGATAACAGAAAATGGCATATGAAACAAATGAAAGATATTGAATTCGAGTTGCATGAGTGTGTCATGCTTGGTGATAGTGTGTTTTCACTATCATAAACCCATTTCCGCATGAACAAGAAAAACCCTTGCAACTATTTCATCCATTTGGTTCAGTTACATGAGAAGGTTATCTGAACAAATGGCATAGAGGCATAGATCAATAATAGGGTGTGATTGATTGGTTTCGTATATGGGAGGACAGTAAAGTCATTTCATGTGAAGAGGAGAGAGAGAGAGAGAGAGAGAGAGAGAGTGCTACTACTAGTGTACCCGACCCTACCCTAGCAGTTCAAAAAACCTCTTCCCCTTATTTTATTGGGAAAAAAAATTTCCACAATCCTGAAGTTGGGATTCCTGGGATTCCTTCTTACATCCTTTCACACAGTGAGCCATAATGTCCCTGCTAACACTCATTCTCCTTAGACAAAATCCAAATCACATATTCGTCGAGCACCCTTTTATTGGAATGATTTTTGACTCTGGTATTTGGGTTCTATTTTAGGTTAGAGAATAAGTAACCTAGAAGACAAGGTGCCTCTTCAACTTGACATAAAGAGAGGAGAGAAATAAGTCAAATGACCACCCCACTCCCATGAAAAATAGAAATTCTACCATTATTGACATTTCTACATATACTCTTATTGATCCCCGTGCTGCAGGGACCATGCAGCATTCTAGGGAACCCTTGACTTTTATTTTAAGAGAAGGGTTTGCCGGGATGTTGTGTGGCTTCTGCACTAACACAGGCTCAATGAGAGTTCGAGAAAAACATCCAATAGTGATGGGCAAGGTAGTCATTTCATCATCCTTGAAAGAAAACTGAGTACGGATTTGGCGAGTCGCGACACAGGTCCCCTTATAAATCTAATGGCTGTGGATCAAATCACTTCTTCAAATCCTATATTCCCCCAAATAGTCACTCGGCAAAGTAAACATTCGGATCTTACCCGATTGTACCCAATCCATTGGGATTTGGCTCGTCACCCTCTCCATCGTCTCACAACCTCGCGAAGAACGAAGTTGAAAAGTGGCAAATCACTAGCCCACACAAACAGAGCCATGGATTTCCATATATGATTCTATTAACTAGGTAGGGCTTTTTCTCTTTTTCTCCATGAATTTCTTCACCATGGAACTCAAATTCTGCTCGTTCTTGATCTTAGTAGAAGCCAAATCAGATGATTTCGCTTTGGCTAGGGTTTTTTTAGCTTGAAAAAATGAGGATTCTGAGTTTAGAGACGAGGCCGAAGATCGAAAATCCAATGAATGAAACCGAGGGGAAGGCTTGAGATAGGCCATGTTCAGGGTTGAAAAGCTAAAACAGGAATCTAATGGAGAGAATTAAGAAATTGAAGAGCTCTTCTAGGTTTTACTGAAACAGGAAGTGATGCACTGATGCCCTTGCACTCGCAGCTCTCCTCTAGCTTCTCTGGCGGTGTCTTAATTCAAAATTTGACCTTTTTAAAGGCAATCAGTACACAGATCTTCGCGAGGTTGAGGGACGATGGAGAGAAGACGAGCCAAATCTTGACGGGTCAGATAACTCAGATCCGGATATTTACTTGGTCGAATGATTGTGAAAAAGGGGTTTGATCCACAGCCGTTGGATTTATAAGGGGACATATGTCGTGCGAAGATAAGGGATTGGACAAGAATGGGTGGATGAAGGATTAGAGACGAACCAAATCCCAAGAACGCGCAGGCAGATACTTCTGTGCATCTCCTGTCGAAACCTCTGTAAAATTGAGAACTGTAGCTCCTGTTCTCTGTGTGCCTTTTTTGTTTTTTTTGTTTTTTTCATTGCTTTTACGAAGTTGTTTTGATGGAGTTTCACTGCGTAAGGTGCGATCGCGAATATCATCTCTAGTGAGATTGGCTGTGTAGTTTGAAGGATTTCTACTGCAAATTCTGTTCATATTGAAACTCAAGAATCGAGGTTAGATTCCTCAATCCCTCCTTAGTTACTGAAATTAATTGCTTAATTGTAAAGCTAGAACTGGTCTCTCTTTCTTCTCTTTCTATTTTCATCGTTCTATGAAGCCTCTTCCCTTGATAAATCCGACTTTCAACGTTCCAGACTTCGCTAAAACTACTGAATTCCGACATTACTGCCGATTCGGAACCCATCGTCAGATTAACTCCCCTCCTCTAGATGGCATCTCCCAATCGAGCCCACCACCTCGGGCGCTTGTTTGGATGAATGCCCCATTCCTATCTGCGACCTCTTGAGTTAGCAGTGGTCCTGTCTATACAATTTTTCGGCTTAGCTTTGCTGGTGATTAGTGGCTTAGATTGTTTCACAATGTAATTTGCTTTAGAAAAGACTTTTGGGAATTGGGGTGCATGCCTTTTGTGTCCCCTCACCCCTTTTGGCTTCGGAAAAATTATCTATTCAACCAAAGAGTGCTTCTGAGGTTAATTTTTTGTTTCCTCTATTTTGTTTTTTCTGATCATTATTCTGTTGAATCTTGAATGATCAGTCATGTGGGATCTCTGTCTTGAATGGTGCTTATGGTGCTGCTCTTAATGAAGTAAGATCAATATTTTTCTAAAGCAAAAAAATTATACGAATGTAGTTTTGTGCGTAAAAACCGTTCCTTGGACCCTGGCATTTGCTTCTTTAGTCTTACACTAATGAAATCTTCTTGTAAAATAAAGATAGAACATGTAATTTGTCCAGATTTTGGTCCCTCTCAAATGCAAATAAAGCTCCTCTATTGTGTAAGACAGTCGTCCTCATGATCATTAAGTGCACTGTTGGAACGGAAAGACTAGGAAAATCAAGCATCATTAGTTCAAAGACAGTACCTTCTAACATCCTTGCAGTTTTGTACAAGTCAAGGCTTGCAAAGAGCGACTGCAGACTAATGCATATTGTAAATTACAATGGAAAGTAGTTCTTCAACAAATAGAAAGCTGGGCCACCATTGATATTTTTTGTTAGGGCTAATTTATGAAATTTTTTGCATAAATTAAAGACCATGCTGTTTGAATCATGGCATTGATGTGGTATTGAATCTACTGCAAACTTAAATTATTTGAGATGGATATGGTACTCATTTGAACTATATAGATAGTTAGCTTCTTGTGAGTGTTTGGATCGTATGCTTGCTATATCAATAGACTCCATCCACCTTGATACCAAAGTGCTGGATTTAGAACCAGTCATCAACCACAAACACTAGAACTTAGGGTTTCCAATGCCTGAGATTTCCAAATCTGATATCTAAGGAATGAGTTAGAACTGACTAGAAGATTCATTCATTAATATCTGCCTCTATTGTGCGTATAGACTTCATGGATATAAATGTTAGCTTGGTAAGCCTTCAGCACTTGCTAAACTGATAGATTTTCAACTTCAGTCATTCAGTTGTTTGATTTAGGATTGAGAGCATTCTTTAATTTGTTTTGAGCAACAATATTTCTTTATCAATCTAGATTATGAAACAGGGTCAAGTACTTGTCTGTCAGTTTTTGACATGGATACATGGTGTCTGAAACAACAGCCTAATTATTTACATTGTGTATAGCAATTAGTTTTATCTTAGGTGTGACTAAATAATGTCTTCCTTTTGTTCTCCCCTACCCCAATTTTAAAGAAAAATAAAAATTGAATTTCCAACAGTCTTGTCGTGTATGTCAGCTTCTGAGACATTTTCTTATAGCCAGAAGGATGGAAAAGAGAGTAGTATGCTAGTTTGTGGGTTCTTGATAATTTTTTGGTAATCCCTGTATTTTGGTAGATTATTTCATCTCTTTTCTCTGTATTATGTCTAGAGGCTCCCCCCACCCTTCTCTCTCTTACCCACTTAACTTGATATCACTCTGCTGGTTTTCAATTTTTGCAGAAAATGTACTTTTATAGTTCTTTTGTTAATAGTGCAAAACTAATCATGAGCTAGGGAATTCCAGTGGGATATTAACTTGCAACAGGATCACAGGTATAAGAATGAGAACCAGATTAAGAGAAAATTGAGTAACTCAACCAAAATAAATTTGATATGCATAAAATCTGGTAGATTGCTCTAATTAGTCAACATAAAGGATGTGCAAAAGATCTAAATCTGGCGTACATATTTAGAGTTATGAAGCAAACCTACTAGAAGTAGGAAGCTAGAAAGCTGCAGAATCAATGGACAAATTCAGAGACCAAAGTAGAAGAATTAGAATAAGAACAGAAGAGAAGAAGAGAGAGAGCGAAGATCCTTCCTGTTAAAAGCAGATCAGAAGAAGAAGGAAGAAATCGGGTCTGGGAATCCAATCCCATATGCACTGCTTAACAATACCAAAACTCTTAGAAAAAACTCCATTTTCTTTACTCAAAACATCCTTAATTGATGCGGGAGCCTTGTGCACTGGGTTGCTCTTTTTTATTTATTTATTACATGTATAAGTATTTTCTAAATTTCCTAAATCAACTCGTAAAAGAACTCCGAATCGCTCTCACACGCTCATTAAAGTAAATAAAGTCAAACATAACTTTTAAAAGCTATTGAGTATTCTATTCTAACTCAAACACTTGACTAAAAGTACTCTTTCCATTTTTGAGTTTTTGAATCTCATTTCTGTTTTCAACTTCTTCAAATCTGAGTTTTTGAACCAAATTTATGCTAGGGATTTTTTGGAGTAAGGGATGGTGGTTCATGCATGTTTTCTTCTTTCTACCTTATTTTAGTGAATTAAAAAAGTATCGTAGATGCATCCTAAAAGTACTGTGGTTTTCTTTGCAGAGTCTAGGAAAGGTATTCTGCTGTGTATCTCCCAAAAAAAAAAAATTGGAGTAAAGGGGGGAGGGGGAAGAGGATGGTGATTCATTGTTTGTTATTTTTTTGCTTTTCTTTTTTTTTTGTGAACAAAGTTGGGGAAAATTCTCTGACTTTGTTGGCTTTGTTTTATATGTTTGGAGCTTGTACCCCCAAATGGGTTTCTTTGTTTTTGAGTTTGCGAACAGAAAGGCCAAGATAGTAAGCTTTTACAATTTTTTTTGCTTTCACTTGATGATTGATTTTTATAGTATGGAGTTTCCTGTTTTATTATTTCTTAAACCCTTCTAGTTATTGGGTCATCTTTCTTAATGTTTGTGGGCGTTGAAGAACATACTCAAAAGATGAGTTTGGAGTACTCTTTTTGAGAGAGATTCCTTATCCACTCTTCTGCCCTCAAAGCACACACTTAATCAGGAGGATCTAGCAGAACATAATCTTTTAGACAATTCCTTATAAAAACAATAATGCGTATGGATTGGGGTGTTTGCATTTGATACTGTGATTGTGAATGCTTCATGAGATAATAATGCTAAATAGGTTTTATGCTGTTGAATTTTTCTTTTAAACCTTTGATGGACCTTATTTTGAATTTTATGTTATGATATTGTGATTGTGAATGCTTCATGAGATAATCTGTACCCAGGTGCTCCATGAGTTTTAATGATTGCCCTTGGAGAAATCCAGGACATGATATAAGAACAATCAAAGCAGCTTGGGGCTAAGTGTGGAATTTCCTCACCTTGCACCCATCCCAAAGACAACCCATGTTTCGGTCAGGTTCAGGGAGCGCAGTCAAGTATAACCATTGCAGTAAAATTCAGCCCATCCAACCCCCCCCCCATTGAACTGTTTCCTTGATCTGCTAGTGAGGTTGTTGGGTACATATATGAATTAAGGATCAGAATATGAAGGGTAGAATTGTTACGAGACTAAGGGACATATTAGAAGAGAAGAAGCAGAGAATAAGAAAGAAGTTTCAGACGTAAACAGAATGCTATAGAAGAAGGGAGAATGGATAGACCCAAATTCAACTATCGACTTTCCTAAATAATTTAATGCATCCCCCTCACTAATTCCTACACCCTTTTTGTAGTCCGGAACTTTTAAATGCGTCATTTTACGACTGTTACTTTTTACCACATGAATTTTGTTTAGACTGATATCATTACATATCATTTTAGACTGGTATCAACTACTTTAATAATGTCCGAACAAATGATCAATTTATGCTATTTTTTTATTAGTGGAATTTCTGTAATTATTGATTATCTACAAAAAAACTTGTTTCAGAACAAGTTTTACCAAACGCCACAACTGTTGTTTTCCTGTTCTGAAGCCGTTTTTGAAACAGGTTCACCAAACACCATTTTTCTGTTTTAAAACGGAATTTTGACATAGAAACTAAAAAATCTGTTTTTGACACGAAACGTCATTTTTGGAACAGAATGACTACCAAACGCAGCCTAAGTATTAGACTTTCTAATTTGTAACCACTCTCGTCAACATTATAAGTAAAGCTAGGAGGGCTCCATAGCCTCCCATGATTTTTATGAAACAATATGATGCTGCTGCTCCTCTTCTGCTGAGAATTGTCTTGTGTTTGATCAAGACTGATGGGACTAGTGTCTGATCTGGTCGACGCTCTATAGTGAGAAGCTTGAGTGGTTCCTTCTATCTTTTAATCTTCTTCTTATATTGTTTTGCAACCACTCAAGGTCTGAGTTTGTTGCTTCAAACTGTCTCAGGTAACAGATCTGTTCTCTTAATTGTTTCAAAATTTTCGGATTTCTTATGGGCCAATCCATCACTTTCCCAGACCAACCAGCTACCTGATGGCTCCCATATTTTGGTCTAGTGTCACATCTATTGGAAGGGTGGTTCGATCCAAATGTCAAGTCAATCAGACCTGGGGATTGACTGTTATGAGAAATCTCCCTATTCTGCTGGATTCCAGTTTTAACCCAGTTTTCTGTCCAGAATTTTGAATCGGCTGAACTGAATGTCTATTATTTTTAGGCATTGTTTCCCTATTGATTCAGTCTCATTCATTGACGAAATAAGTTCTCAAATCCCTGTTTCCATTCAGTTAAAGAAATCCTTAAATACTGAGATTGATTGGCTTGATTTTTGTTATCTATTTCAGTTTTGTTATTGGTCTGTTGTTGAGAACCTTGGTGTTTTGATTGGGTGTTCTTTGAGAGTATCCTGCAGTTTTGGGACTAGGTTGACTTGTCTATTCTAGTTCTACATTAGGAGGACGTAGTATAAGTGACATATCAGGTAAAAGAAAGTCTAAAAAGGCCTTATAATCGAAAGACTTCCTCAGATACTTTTCCTAGGGGTGATAGTTCCAGTCAACAATAGTCTTCTCCCTAGGTGAAGTCATTCAACAAGCTTTAGACTAGTGGTTCATCTATGGTATATTTATGACCTAACCAGTCATATTCTCTGCTTCAACTTGATTCTGATAGACCTCCGGTGATGCCAAAGGCTGCCATTCGGTGTTTTACGTGCACTGTAGATGAGAGGGCTTTGACGTACGTACATTTGCTTCAGGATTGAGAACACCTTATCGAGCTTCCAACCATTATTGACCCACTTTAATTTAGAAGAACTAAACTCTTGACAATAAGCACCATCAGATAAGGAGGAAATTGAAGATTCAACGAAAACATCATCTCCACATTCAATGATAATTTCGTTGGTCTTTGATAACATCTCCACCAGGAAAACAAACTCTGGTATTGAGAATGTAGGGTTCTACGGCTAAGTTGGGCTCTGAAACCAAATTAGTGCAATCTCAGGTTCGAAACTCTGCTTTGGAATCTTGTGGGCCCATCCAAATGGCAAATAATCCAAGTTACTGGTTGAGTAGCAGTTATGTAGTTTATTGTAAGTTCAAAGGTTAACAAAAGAAAGGGAACCCAAGTTGACAGAAGTGGATGTATAAGTAGAGGGGGTAAGTAAAAAATTAAGATAAAATAAGGACAAACTTAAACTAAGGAAATAAGGGGAGGGAAAATAAGTAATTAGACCAAAAGAGTGTTATGTCATGGAAGGAAAAGGGGGGGGGGTGTTATCTTCAACCTCCTGATCTGAACCTGTGGCATGGAGGACTGGATTGAGGAGGAGTTCTTCCTCTGGAGTTCTGATCAACTTGGGATCTTAGATAAATATTCGGAAGGACAATCCCTATTGGATGCAATAGATGTCAATCCAATCAACCAACTACTTATGCAGATAATAATGACTGAATCCAATCAAGTGGTAATATAGAAGCAATACCCAACTAGACAACTAGGTACCAATTCTTCAATAGGATCAATCTATATTAACATCAGTAGGTTACAGCATTCAAACCAGCAAAAGAACTAACAGCATCACCCAGCAAGGTGTTTTGACACTTAGGACTCCACAACCTATTACAGTACCTTGGAATGAAGTCTGACCACAAAGAAATAACCAATGCAAATTCTGGTCTATTGCAGGATGCTGTACTGTTATTTTAGTCTTACATTATTATGGATTGAACCTCTGGATTGTGGAATTCGTTACTTAGCCTTACATTATTTTCGCCTTATATTATTTTGGGTTGACGGTAGTTCCAGCACCCAAAACCAAGGCTTTAGAGACTAAATTTCCTCTTGTTGAGAGGGTATGACAGTTGACAGAATGAATGTCCAACATGGAGCAGCGTATGGACTTACTTCACAAACTGGGGGATAGCAGCATTCCACAGTCAATCATGCCCCTTGAACCTTCCATCGAAGATTATAATCCAGCCCACTTTGATTGTGATACAAACCCAGGGCAGTTCAACAATATGCATAAGGTGATGCTGGAATTGAAGGAGTTCAATGGATGACATGGGGGTAGGTCTGGCTCTGAGCACATCCCTTGGGTGGGGTCCGACCAAGGTCTGTCCACCTGTCTGGTTGGCTGCAAAGGTGCCTTCATCATTGACCTACAATAGTTCTATGATTGGGTGTGTGCACTCGATGATTTCTTCAATTGGTTCTACCTATCAGAAGTACGGAAATTGAAGTTGCCTGCTCCAATTTAGTGGGACCAGCAAGGGAATGGTGGCCAGAAGTTGATGCATCACGAGAACCCACTATGTGGGAGGACATGAAAGAGTTAAAAGGAGAAGTACATGCTTCAAACCTCTTGGCGAAGACTCCATGATCAGCCTTAACACCCTTCGGCAAGGGTCTTTGTCAGTTGAGTACATGGATAAATTTGATGATCTTACTTCTCGTTCGGGATTAGATGAGGAAGATGACCAACTGATTTATCACTTCAGATTGGGGTTATGACCTGATGTCTAAGATAAGATTGGAGTGACCAGCATCACTAGCTTCAATGACTGTTTTGACTTGAGGCTGAAGATCTGACCAATATCCATCCTGAGGTTCAATACACAATCCAGAGATATGGAAATTTTTTTTCCAACAAATCAACCTGGGTTTCCTACTCGACGGACAAGGGTAATGTGCCTATGTCCAATAAAGGAGAGATCAAGTGCTACCGTTGTAAGGGTTACTGGCATTTTGCTAAGTTTGGCCCACATTGTCACACCAGCAATTCCGTCATTGCAGCCATCGAAGCCAACCTGGAACTCCACATTTGTGATCCCGTAGGATATGACACGGTCGAAAATGCATTTATTGATGGAAAGAGCAATGGTGTTGACATGAAGAGGGTGGAAATGAAGACGATATGGACACATTTGGCATTTATGTCCTATGTTAGGTCCACTACAGTTGAGGTGAATGTGAACAACAAAGAAGAAGAACCCAAGGAGCTTGAGTTTGAAGTGGTGAAGGTAGATGACACAACAGAAGAACCTATGGACACAACAGTCAAGTATGCGTCTGATTCGGAGGTTTAGTAGATTATGTCTTCCGCCCCAGTTCTTTGAGAGGAAACCATGTCTAGAGGACTATATCCCTAGTTATCATAAAGTGCCAGAGTACTTGTTTGGGCTGAAATTTGATGCCCATTACACATAGTTGGTCCTGCAACTTTTTTTTGTTTTTTTTTGTTTTTGTTTATTATTATATATATATATATATATATATGATGGGGTGAGTTGATGTAGGTCGATGGGGAAAGCTTGTCCAAATATTGTTCCCAACGATCCAGTATTTGTGGGCTCATATGCTGATTTATTTAGGCCATATATCAAGCCTATATTCTGAAATATTTTAAGCTCATTAAGCCTGCATATTTGGCCCATGTTGTGTCTGTAATTAAGGCTATATTCAAGTCCGCATTCTGTCCATATATCAGGATATCGTCCAACTGCTCTACAAAGGTTATTCCGTCATATTTGGTGGGGCCTATAAGGCCTTGCAAGGAGATAATTCTGGAATAAGTTTCTGATGGAGGAGGCCTGCTGCAATCTTTTGATTTATTTAGTTTCTGTTTCAGTTACATGAGATTAATGAGGTTTCAGTTACAGATTTTATTTTCTAATCTTGAGATAATTAGCTTGTTTCAGTTATTTCTTTCTTTATTTACTTGACTTAATGTACAAGGCAGCCCACATCATGCGTGGGACTCTCTCTTAGTATCTTTCCATTCTTGTGGCAATTGTTTTAGTTTTATAAGAGAAGTGGGGCTGGACAAGGGGATGATTTGATTGATCAAAAGGATTGGTTGTTTACCATGTTGCTGTGTGAGGCAGTGTGAGGTGAGAGATCATGAGGTAAGAGGCCTAGTCAGTGAGAGATTACCCCACTTCTGCTTAGATAGAACAGAAGCCTTGCCAGAACTAGAAAATGTACAAGGGTGCCAATTTTCAGTTCTTAAGGTAGAATAGATTACTTGTTGATCAGAAAATATCCTATAAAGTGCTTTATCCTCTTTTTAAAAAAAAAAAAAAATGATTCATTTATTTTCCATCTAATGACTTAGTTTTCCTAATAGCTTTGTTTTTTCTGCTTTCTGAAGATCTTTTGATCTCGCTTTTGCTGATTCTCTCCCCCCCCTTGTGTGTGTGTGTGTGCGTCTGTCTGTCTCTCTCCCCCTCTTGTTCCTATTGATTCAGTTAGGTCTGAAATTAGTGTAAAACTATGTCACAAAATTTCTGTTGAGTTTAGCGCTAGGCGCTAATCCTAAACAGCGACAGGGCCGATAGGGACATTTATGTCCTATCGGCCCCATATCTCTGTGATTAGGTTTTTCTTCTTTATGGGGGTATTTTTGTATTTTTCTTCAACACCATTTAATATAAGTTTTGAGGCATAACCTGCGATAAAACTATTCTGGTCTGATTGCAGGTCACTCCTCTCTTTTGGGAGTCTCTTTCGATTGCATCTCTTTTCTTCTCTTCTTTCCTCTATTTCTTTGTTTTGATTACAGGTTTCTGGGATTGTAACATAGTATCAGAGCCTCTGTGATCAAGCCTAGGGTTTATACATTCCTCTCTGTTGACTTCATTCTTCCGCTAACCTCTCTGGTGTGCAGTCGCCTACTACTACGTTTACTATGGCTTAAATCACATGAGTGTTAGATAATGTCCCTTTGCTCATTTTATTAATTGACAATTGAAGAATGATTTTTGACAGAGTTTTCTATGCCTCATCGATTTTTGCCCTATGGTATGTAACCCTAAACCCTACAGGTGATTGTCTGTTTGGTGATGACTATAGAGAGATCAGGTCTTAATAATATGGCTCTGTAACAGAATCCCCCATTCTATGGTACTATATAGATTTGCATATAGGTGATTGTTTGTTTGCCTCTACATCAGCAATCCTTTTTTTTTTTTTTTTTTGTTCTTCATGGCTGAGACCAAAACTACCACTGCTACATCTTCCTCGGACAATGTCAATGTCAAAATTACCTCTATCAAGCTCAAGGGAAGTTCAAATTACCTACTTTGGGCTCAGTCTGTGAAGGTTTATCTTATGGCTAAGGATAAACTTCAGTATACTACTTCTGAACCTCCTCCATCATCTGACAAGGGTTATAATGAATGGATGAAGGAGAATGCCTTGATTTTAATTTGGTTGTGGAATAATATGGATCCAGATGTTGCTACAAATGTCATGTTTCACTCTATTGCAAAGGGAGTATGTAATGACTTGAATGAAACATATTCTCAGGAAAAGAACATGACTCGTATTTATGATATTTATAAGAAGCTGTTCCAGTTTTGCCAGTTTGACAGATCTCTTCTAGAGTACTATAGTTCTTTCAGGGGAATGGTTGAAGAACTCAATGTTTTCTAGCCCTTGACCACAGTCATTGACAAATTGAAGGCTCAGCGCAATAAGTTTTTTGTTTCCAAATTTTTGGCTGGGTTGAATATTGATTTGAAGCAGTGAAGGGCCATCTACTTGCAGGAGATAACATTCCTACTTTAAAAGACACGTGGTCGCGGTCGTGGGTCGGCTGGTCGAGGTTCTAGTGGACAGCCTATTTGATCGTGCATCTCGCCATTTCACTTACTGTGGGAAATCCAACCATACTATTGAGACTTGCTGGGCAAAGCATGGCAAGCCAGAGTGGGCCTCCCAGTTAGCCAATCATGCAGTGTCAGATGATGGTACTGACATAGTGTCTTCCACTAATACTAAGCCAATAACTTCCTCAGGAGATTCGTCTAATAGTCTCTGCGATGACATCAATCAGTTGCTCCGACGCTTGCACACTCTCGAGGCATCCTCTAATACATCCAATGGTGGGTCTACATATGCTGCCACTGTAGCTCAAGCAGGTACCTCAGTCCTTCTTACCACTACTTCTACTCCCTAGATCATTGATTCAGGTACTTCTGCCCATATGACTGGTAAGTCATCACTTTTTAAAACCCTTTCTTCTAGTACCAATTCTACATCTGTTATTCTTGCCAACGGTGCTTCCACATCGGTTCTAGGCCATGGTGTTATCTCACCTACATCCTCACTAAATTTCTCTTTTGTGTTACATCTACCACAATTTCCTTTAAGTCTTCTCTCTGTGAGCCAGTTAACTAGTTCATTAAATTGCTCAGTAACCTTCTTTCCCTCTTACTGTGTTTTTTAGAATCTTCACACGAGAAAGACGATTAGTGGAGGGCATGAAAAAGATGGTTTATATTATCTCAACTGTGGCTCTCCTGCTTTTTCTACTACTGCTACTGCTACTGCTGCTGCTACTGCTACTGCTGTTGGGGATGTGATTCCTTTCCAATGGACTGTTGTTTAGGACATTTGTCTTTGTCTAGGTTGATACTTTTATTTCCTAGTTTTAAGTTTGTACTTAGGTTCAAATGTGAGGCCTGTGAGTTGGGAAAACATCATCGTGTGTCCTTCCCATCTCTCTCTGTGTCTCATAGTCCCTCTTTATTTTCTTTAGTCCATTCTGATGTATGGGGTCCTTGCAGAGTTAGTAATAGATTTGGTTTTTTCTATTTTATGACCTTTGTGGATGATCATTCTCGTCTTACATGGTTGTACATGTTAAAGGACAGATCTGAATTTTTATGTGTTCTAGAAATTTTATAATGAAATAAAAACTCAGTTTAGCATTTTAATTAAGATTTTTCGATCTGTTAATGCTTTAAAATATGCCCAAAATGATATTTCTATTTTTTTTGCCAATTGTAGAATGATACACTAAACTATTTGTGCCTATACCCCACAACAAAATGGGGTAGTAGAGTGCAAGAACCGGCATCTCCTCGAGGTAGCTCGAGTTATTATGATACATATGCATGTTTCTAAACATTTTTTGTGTGATGGGGTTTTAACTGCATGTCACTTGATTAATCGCATGCCTTCTTCAGTTCTCTTAGATAGGTCTCATTTTTCTATTATGTTTCTTTCCTTGCCGAGTTTTCCTGTTCCTCCCTGTGTCTTTGGGTGTGCGTGTTTTGTCCATAATTTGCATGCACAAGTAGATAAATTATCTCCTTAGTCTACTAAGTACATTTTTTGGGTTATTCACGTACTCAGAAAGGGTACAAGTGCTATGACCCTTATTACTCACAGTTTGTTAGTGCCGATGTGACTTTTTTTGAAGGCACATCATTTTTTCCTCCTCAAGTGTCTCAGTCTGGTATGGAGTGGACTTCTTCATCTCCTCCACCCATTCCTTCTCTCATTCCCTTTCCTGATGTTCCTAGTGCTAGTGACTCACCTCCTCTACAAGTTTATCAGCGCAAGAAGAAGGTTGGACAGCTGAGTGTAGATACCAATACTCCAGATGATTCACTTCTTCTATTGCCGCCTTCCTCTGGTGAAGCTCCTCCTCCTTCTTTGCCTGATGACTTACCAATTACTCGAAGGAAAGGTATACGCTCTTGCACTCAACAATCTATGGTTGTGTATTCTATTAATAACTTTGTTTCTTTGTCTCATTTTCCCTCGACCATCTATGGTCTTGCCCTGTCACTTTCTACTAACCCTATTCCCCACACCCATAATGATGCCTTACGTATCCTTGGATGGAAAACTAGCATGGATATGGAAATGGATGCTTTCTTGAGTCGTGGTACCTGGAGTCCGATAGATTTACCTCTTGATAAGGATTTGGTGAAGTGTCGTTGGGTGTACACTGTTAAGTATCACTCTAATGGCTCTGTTGAGCTGTTGAAAGCCTGTCTGGTTGCTAAGGGGTATACTCAGACATATGGGGTTGATTATTTTGAGACCTTCTCCCCGGTTGCTAGATTGAACTCTGTTCGTCCACTTATTTCTCTTACTGTCAACTTTGATTGACTTTTATTTCAGTTGGACATCAAGAATGCCTTCTTATATGGTGACTTACAGGAAGAGGTGTATATGGAGCAACCTCCTGGTAATGTTGCTTAGGGGGAGAATAAAGGTTGTGTGTGTCGCTTATACAAGGCTATATATGGACTTCAACAGTCCCCTCAGACATGGTTTGACAAGTTCAGTACTACCATAGTAACTTGTGGATTTTCTCAATGTTATTCTGATCATTTTGTCTTTGTTCGTCACAGAGGTGATAAACTGGTGGTATTGGTAGTTTATGTTGATATATTATTCTTACTGGTAACGATGAGGCAGAAATTTATGAAGTGAAGGCTTATCTACAACAACACTTCAGACCAAGGACTTGGGCCAACTTCACTATTTTTTTGGGATTGAAGTGATCCGATGCAAGAAAGGGATTAGTCTGTTTCAAAGGAAATATGTGTTGGACCTTTTATTTGACACTGGTATGCTTACATCCAGACCTGTTGATATCCCTATGGATCCTCACCAAAAGTTTGGGGTTAATGATGGCGAACCTCTCCAGGATGTGCATCAGTACAGAAGTTTGATTGGCAAGCTCATTTATCTTACTGTGACTCGTCCTGACATCTCCTATGCTGTTGGAGTCCTTAGTCAATTCATGCAGTCTCCTCAGAAAGCACATTGGGATTCGGTTGTTTGTGTTCTTCGCTACCTAAAGAGTGCTCCTAGAAAAAGGTTGACCTATCGTCCTAATAGGCATATGGAACTAGTTGGCTATTCTGACGCTGATTGGGCAGGCTCTGCTAGTGATCGTAGGTCCACTACGGGTTATTGCACGTTTGTTGGAGGTAATCTGGTTACATGGTGTAGTAAGAAGCAGACTACCATTGCCCGGTCTAGTGCAGAAGCAGAATACAGAGCTATTGCTCATACCACTGCTGAGGCTACGGTCTTTAATCTTGGAGGTGGGGTTTTCAGTAACCAAGCCTATGAAGATGTATTGTGACAACTAAGCTGCGATGTATATTGCTAGCAATCCAATCTTTCACGAGAGGACTAAGCACATCGAGGTGGACTGCCACTTCGTTCGTGATGCTGTTCTGAAAAAGCTGATTGAGATCCCGTTTGTTCCTTCATCAGATCAGTTGGCTGACATGTTCACTAAGTCTTTGTTTGCTCCTAGTTTTTGTAATGGTTGTACCAAGCTGAGCATGGGTGATGTGTGTGCTCCAGCTTGAGGGGGAGTGTTGAGTTTAGCACTAGGCGTTAATCCTAAATAGCGATAGGGCCGATAGGGGCATTTATGTCTTATCGGCTCCATATCCCTGTGATTAGGTTTTTCTTCTTTATGGGGGTATTTTTGTACTTTTCTTCAGCACCATTTAATATAAGTTTTGAGGCATAACCTGCGATAAAACTATTCTGATCTGATCGCAGGTTACTCCTCTCTTTTGGGAGTCTCTTTCGATTGCACCTCTTTTCTTCTCTTCTTTCTTCTATTTCTCTGTTTTGATTACAGGTTTCTGAGATTGTAACAATTTCCTTCATGATTGAATGAAAGGTCTAGCTTCTTATAGGTTATATTTGGTGTTTTAAAGCATAATTGCAGCCCTAGGAAACTCCAGATTTTTTACTTCCCAATTTTATTGTTAGCAATATTGTAGTTTCAAGCAGTTTTTTTCAGTTTCAACTTCCTATCAGTGTCAAGAATAGACAAGGACTTTTAGGGGCATAATAATGAAACATTCAATGGCATTTCTTCAACGAGGACATTGTCGAGTGGGATATAAGAGGAGGAGTTTGTTGGAACAGCGGATGACCCTAGGGCAATTTTCTGCAGGTCCAGATTTGGTTGACCTCTGGTGGAAACAACTGATTCTCTACCTGAGACAGCTAGTGCGCTATGGGGTTGAAAATGCCACACCAAACCTAGAAGAAAAGGGGGCATATTTCATTACTTTGGTCTTTTCAGGTTAAAAACCAAGGTGGAAAGTTCCTCAAGTGTTGATATGTTTCATTCTGATCTAATGTTATTAAGGTAGGTCACTGTTGTGATGGAAATGGCATTAGGTTGATGGTGGTGATGCTAGGTGGTTGTCTCAAGGTGGTGGACTTTGAAGGAAAAAAAATTAACTCTTGGCCTTTTGGTAATCTATCATATGATTACTCTTCGAACAAAACATTTGCTGGCTGCGGAGGAGCTCTTTGTTGTTATCCAGTATTTTGTGCTGCGTTGTGAGTAAGAGCTAGAAGTTTATTTATTGCGCTTATAGATGATCTCATATGACTTTTTTGTATTCTATGGTGTAAACTGTCATATTCCAGCATATCATGTAGAAAATTAATCACCTTTAGATGATATCCTGTATGTATGATGACATTAGTGTTCAATCTTTTGGATTTCATTTTGTTTGATGCCTCTGAATTGTAACTGTGAGCAACTTATATTTGGTTGTAGGCTCACTTCGAGAATTAATCTTGAAGAGCTCTCTTGGGTGTTGGACTTGAACTATAATTTGCTTAACCCATTGCAGTGATGAACATGATTTGAATTTGATACAATATCTATTGACATATTTGTCTGGGTTCCATTCAATTCTCTGGCTTTATTATCATTGTGGCTGTGGATTATTGTTAGAACTCTTTCATGGGTGCACACTTCTCATTACTTGGTATATGTTCCTGATGCAGTGCAAAGTGTTCAGGTTAAGATTGCTTGTATACAATGGTCAATGCAACCAAGGGCCTCTTCATCACATGGTAAATAAGATTGACATAAAACCTTATCTTTTGATTTCATTTGGTTTGACCTCTTTCTTTTTTTCTGTTGGGTGGGAGGGTTAAATATAGTTTTGTCAATTTCCTCCTCCCCCTTTTGCGTATTTCAGTTGAAATATATCAAGGTCATCACATTCTGATCATGGATTTAGGGCCTGATCTCTTTAGACAGTGGGCAGTATAGTTGTCCATTAACCAGGAACACTCATTCTGGGGCATCTCTGGGATGCCTCAAACTCTTTTTATTTGCACCAGCTAAATGGTCGTAAGGACCTTAACCATCAAGATAGCTGCTGTTTTTGTGTAGCCATAACTATATGTGCAGCACTACAGCTATTGGGAAGCTAGTTCACCCTATGGATCAAGTTCCCCCCCCCCCCCCCCCCCCCCGGGTTATTGCCCGTGAGACATTGCCTGTTGAAGATATTCCAATAATAATTGAGTGTCATTTCTGGGAGGTGCTTCATGGTTTAGCACTTATCCTGTTTAAGAGTGAATTTATTCGTGTTACTGTTTTCCTTAACTCTCTTAATTTCTACTGATGGATTAAATTGTTTTCCATTTCTTTCAGTGACATACCCATGGCGCAGTTCATCATTAATATGAATTCTTCACTTCCCGCTTCGCAGAAGTTCATAATACATGTGCTTGATAGCACCCACTTGTTTGTGCAACCCCATGTGGCTGAAATGATTCGGTCTGCCATTGTAGATTTCAGAGATCAGAATTCTTATGAGAAGCCTGCCTAAGCCATGATCCTTGGGTGCCGATTTTGTTTGATTCTCGTTCTTATCCAGTTTCAACATACATATGATGCCATAGGAGGCATTTAAGCATATATGAACTCTCTAACTATTCCAGTTTATACGTAATTCTACTTCCAGATGATTATGATCCGTGAAGAAAAATATGCTATGGTTCTGTTTTAATTTTCCTTAATTCTACAAGGGTAGGATTGGACAAATGTGTTTCTAGCAGTGGCCTGTTTCATAGCCAAGGAACAGTAATGAATCAGCTCATGACTTGGGATTTCTTGTTGCTTCTTCTACTTCAATTAGCTGACGCTGGTAGCACATCTAAGTGGTTCCCGAGTGCAGCATTGCGCAGAACGTTGTTGAGGATTTTAGAATCTGCCTCTGCTCTTAGTGTTTTTTTGCTTTCTAATCTCTTAAGTTAGTGTTGGTGGCGAGCGTTGGAGGCTGATAAGGGAATGGTAAGCCCCGGCAGGTCCCTTGGCCAAAAGGGCCGAATGAGTTCCTTTCTCCACCACCTTCCCCTTCTCCAACACAGCAATGAGATTGCAGTTCTGAATAGTGCTAAGGCGATGTGCTACCACCACACTTGTCCTCCCAACCATCAGCCTCTCCAATGCCTCCTGCACCATTTTCTCCGATTGGCTATCCAGCGCGCTCGTCGCCTCATCCAACAACAGCACTGCCGGATTCTTCAGTATCGCTCTTGCTATTGCTATCCTTTGTTTTTGCCCTCCCGACAGCTGCACCCCTCTATCCCCACACCATGTCTCGTACCCATCCTTTAGAGACGCTATGAAATCGTGAGCATTCGCCGCCTTTGCCGCTTCTATGATCTCTGCTTCGTCTACTTTCTCAGTAGCTTCAGCTCTACCGTACACTATGTTCTCCCTGATCGTCCCAGCGAACAATGTTGGCTCTTGGCTCACCAACGCGATGTGCTTCCTCAAGGACCTCACATGATACGACTTTATGTCTCTTCCATCAATTCTCACCGTTCCTTTCAATGGGTCGTAGAATCTCTCGATTAAGCCGATGATGGTCGATTTCCCTGACCCGCTTTGACCCACAAGAGCTGTTGACTTTCCAGATTCGATGTTTAGAGAGAATCCCCTAAAGATTATGGCATCAGGTCTTGCTGGGTAGGCGAAGTCAACATTCTGAATCTCTATGCGACCGGTTATTGAGTTCTGGGGCTTGTGACCATCAGTGTTGTCTGGCTCGATACGGGTGACCCGGTCGAGCACTGAGAAAACCGATCCAACTGCATCGGCACCTTTGGCCAGATCGGTGGTCATGGCTCCAGCATCGGCTATGACACGACCAGTGCTGATCAAGATCATGAAGGTTTGAAAGAGGGCCTTGGAGGTGATGTAGCCATGGGAAATGAGTCTTCCTCCGTACCAGAAGTCTAGGGCCCAAGTGCAGATCATGAGAGACTGGGAGGCGGCCAAACCGATACCAGCAAACCAGGATTGGCGAATACTCTCCCTTCGTGGTATTTCTTGGGCCTGGTCCAGCATGTTAAGGATCCGGGTTTGAGAGGAGAAGGCGGTAACGGTACGAAGATTGGAGACGGCTTCGGCGGCGAGCTTGCTACTCTCGTCCTGTGCTTTAATAGCCTTGCTAGACATGCTCTTGAGTAAGACTCGGCGGGTGTAGAAGCAAAGGATGATCAAGGGTTGGACCGCGATCATAACGATTGCAAGCCTCCATGCAATAACGAGGCCCATTGTGCAAGCTGTGGTTACGGCTGAGAAGGTTTGCACAAGGAGAGCCATTCGATCCCCTACCAACGATCTCACCTGAAAAAGAAGCTTTATTATTAACACTCAAATTGAAGAAGTCATGGGTCTCACAAACATAAAACTAAACAACAGCACCACCAATATTTAACTACTAACTTGAAAGCGATCAACCATATATATAATGATGATTAGGGGTGTCAATCTCAAGCCCGCACTAGTTAAATTGATTGGGCTCAACCATTTAAAGATCGACCCAGCTTGCATCAATTATTGAACATGTTGGGCTTAGGTCCAGTCCATTTATAAACAAGTAATACACAGTGCAACAGGGTAAACTTTGACAGCCCATTTACAAGTCCGACTTGCCTAACAAGTTTAACCCGATTGTTTATATGTATATTTTGATTATTTTTTGATAGAATAGATAGATATTTTTTTATCAATTATTGAATGTAATTAATTTTAATATCTTTCCTAAATTATTGATGATATCATAAAATATAAAATATATTAAAGTATCTTAAATCTAAGACAATTAAAGACTATATAAGGCTCATTTAAAGTTCAAAATCTGATCCAACCCTACACAAGATTGACTGAGACTGATTCATTTCTTAAATTGATAAATCACGGTCCAAAAGTATAGGGCCGATTGAGACCAACCGACCGATTGACACCCTGTGATGATAATGACATAGAGAAGCCCATTAAAATAATTTTCTATTCCATTATATTTAAAGAAGCCTAAGTCATGGATGACATTAGCTATATATATCTAAAGTTGTTAAAGGTGTCATGGACGAAAGCTACGGCCTTATCTACAAATCCATCATGCATAACGAAAAATCAAAAGAGAGAGAGAGAGAGAGAGAGAGAGAGGCATACCACGTTGGCATCTTTGGCGAGCCTGGAACAAACAGCCCCCGTAGAGTTCTCATCCTGATCGAACCACCCGATTTCAAAAGTGAGTATCTTAGACAACATTCTCTCCCTCACCCTCTTCGTCAAATGTTCACCCATGGCTGCGAAGTTGTAGTGCTGTATTATGTTAATCACTAATGAGAAAACCGCCAGTGATACGAAGAACAAGGAATATGTCCTTGTTTTCGACTTTAGCTCACTGTGATCAGTCAAGAAGTACACCGATACCATACTCCCCATCACGAACGCGTACACTGGCTGCACTGCTCCGAACAACGTCGCTCCAACACATCCTAGGATCGCTTGCTTCCATTCCGGAAGATTCAGGATCAACAGCCTCCGAAACGATGGTAGAGGCAAGGTTTTTTTCTCCTCCGCCAGCGCAGCACCACTATCATCTTTGTTCTCTGACCTAGCTGAGCACGACCTACTCAGGTTGGATGATAAGGAATACGATGATGTTGTGGTGGTGACCATGGTGGTGTCTTCTGTCTTCTTCTCTGTCTGTTGGAGTCGGATGAATGACGAGTATAACCCATTCTCGTCCTGGATCAGCTCTTCGTGTGACCCAGTCTCCATCACATGTCCGTTATTCACTACAGCGATCACGTCCGCATTGCGGATTGTGGAGAGTCTGTGAGCTACCACGATCGTCGTACGCCCCACTGCGGCCATGTCTAGTGCTTCTTGAACGGTCCGTTCTGACTCTGAGTCCAAAGCACTCGTTGCTTCATCTAAGAGAAGGATTCGAGGTGCTTTGATTATGGCTCTTGCAATCGCTATCCTCTGTTTCTGTCCTCCCGACATCTGAACACCCCTCTCACCTACCTGTATTTCAAAAGTGAATTTGTTATTACAAAACTACCATATCACAACACGAAAAGAGAAGATTAAAGTCACCAACCAACCTGGGTATCATATCCTTGTGGCAATTGAGATATGAAATTATGAGCATTAGCAGCTTTGGAGGCTGCAACAACCTCGTCAAGTGTGGCATCTTCTTTTCCAAAGAGTATGTTCTCTTTAATGGAGGTTGCGAAGAGAGCTGGTTCTTGGCTAACTAAACCCATCTGGGACCGCAACCATTTGAGCTGAAGCTTATCAATGGCCACTCCATCTAGTAAAATCTCACCATTAAGTGGGTCATAAAATCTTTCCAATAAAGCTATAATAGTTGATTTTCCTGACCCACTTCCTCCAACTAAGGCCACTGTTTTTCCGGCTGGTACTTTAAGGCTAAAGTTTGGGAGGACTATGTTATCGGCTCTTGACGGGTACGCAAACTCCACGTTCTTGAATTCAACGTCCCCTGAAACACTCTCCAGAATTTCACCTTCCATGTTTCCTGAATCAATTTTCGGTACCCTCTTAACAACCTCCATTATACGTTCTCCGGCCGAAGAAGCTTCAGAGAAATACTTCAGGTTCGACAGACCGGAGCCTAGTGCCCTGCTCAAGAAACCAAAACAGAATTTTTATTTTCTGTCAATCAACAGAATTGAAGTTAAGAAAGTGAGAGAGTTTGAGAGATTTACAGGCCACCAACAGCAATGGAAGCTCCGACCGCGAATATAGTCCCTCCTTTTCCACCATGATACATGACTAATCTGCTTCCATACCAAGACATGAAAGCCCAAATCGCGAAGACAACGCCATTGCTCCCAATAGCCAAACCTTTCGCCAAGCCCTGTTTAAGGCCTAATTTAATAGACCCTTGAAGAGCTGCAGAGAACTCTTCCATTGTCTTTCTTTCTCCAACAAATGAGTAAACCGTCCTGATAGATGAGATCGCCTGCTCAGCTATAGTGCCAGCCTTGTTGTACTCTTCTCTGGTTTTCCTTGCTAAACCCATTAATGTCCTTCCATATATCATTCCTGGGATGAGTAGGAGTACCACAAATGGGAATGCTACGAGTGCCAGCCTCCACATTAGCAGAAATCCTACCACGTAGCTCCCTAAGAACATTGAAGTGTTCATCAAGAAATTTGGCACCTGTTACAGATCAAACAATCAGATTATTTTCTCTGTTAGTTTTCTGTTCTTCCAGTAGAGTAGTGAAAGAAAAAAAAAAAAAAAAAACCTTTTCACCAATAACGTCCTGGATCACGAGACTATCGTTGGAGACACTTGTAATCACTTCAGCTGTGCTTGAAACTTGCATATCAAAGTAACCCACTTCTTGCCTCAAAACCGCTTCTAGATACGTGGCTCTCATCCTCGAGGCTTGTCTTTCCCCTGTCCTTGTCCAGCAATAACCCTCTGCAAATCCAAACTCCATTAAAGCGAGTTCAAATTTTTTATCCACGATAGATCCTCAAGAAGACGATACTTACCCAGGAAGGAGACTAAGAAAGACCCACATGCCAAGTAGAGTAGGTTAATCGCATTCTGTGATCAGAAAACAAAACCTTACTCAGAAACAGAGCAGCTGTGAATTATCGATGTAGAAGAAGAAAAAAGAAAGGAATTTTTTTTTTTTCTGTTTCAGCTACCTTGTTGATGTTGTGAACAAAAACATGAGAATTGGTGGTGGAGGAAGAACCAAAATTGTTCAAGATCTTGCTAGTAATTAACAACATGACTGGGGTCATGATTCCATCACCAACAGCACCAAGAAATCCCAGAACCATCAACAACACATCTATACGGTCTGCATGCATGAAAATAGTGATGATGGATGAGGTTGAAAAGCTCTTCTTCTTCTTCTTCTTATTAGAAGTCCCAGGTTTGTCTTTGTCAACCATTTCACCCTCTTCAGGGAGCACAAACAGAATTCAGTAGTACTTGACTCACAAACCCACAAACAAACAATTAAACCAACACCAGATTTCTCCTGAATCTCCCTCTCTCGACTCCAAATGATGGGAAGAGTAAGGACACCTCCTCTGTATTTATATGAATTCTTGTCTTTTTTTTTTCTTGTCCGGCAAGTTTGAAGGAGGGAAGAGATTGTGGGTTGCTCGATTATGGTAATATTGGTGAAGGGGAAGAAAATACCCATATCTTACATTTGGACGATTTGGACCTTAGTGCCCAGAAGTTTCAAAGAAAGATTTGGAATTGGAATTGGAATTGTAATAAGGTTTGGGTGGAAGGGTAGTTTGGTAATGGAGATTAGATACAATGAACATGTGCAGGGTAAATTAGGTAAATAAATAATTAATTAGATATCTGGAGTTGACAATTAATCTTTTTCTCGTAGTAATCGTCACTAGTAACAGTCTTTTTTTTCCCGTAATCGTCACTAGTGACGTATTAACTCCACCTGCGCGGCTTTCATTCGTCTCGCTCTGCCCTGCTGCTTCTGAGAAGAAGAGTCGAAGACTTGGATAAAAAGCAAGAGTCAGGTCCGGGTCCCGGGTCCAGGGTTCCGGGTCCGGGGGAACGTAGTACTATAAATCCTCTGTTTTCTCATTCATGTTTTTTCTTGTTTTGCTACCTGCAGAACGCGACACGTGGACAACTTTAAGACCAAAGCACCCGATATAATAATCCTCACCCAATCTTGACCGTTGGTCTCCTTATTGTCCACGTGTCGTGTTCTACAGGTAACGAAACAAAGAAAAACATGGATGAAAAAAACAGAGGATTCTGATCCGCCAAGGTTTACGGTTATTGGGTCCTTGATGATCTACTCGGGTTAGTGTTGGTATCATGGTATGGGTCTACCTCTTGAATTGAATAATAATTTCCCACGAACTCCGCAAATTATTATCCTATTTAATAATTTTGGTTAAAAAAAGTAAAGATATCTCTCGTTCCCTGAACAAGATGCCTTCCATCTTTAAATAGTGAGTGCTGGGTGCATTTAAATCTTCTGCGGTGATCCGTGAATGACAGTGAAGATTTAGTGGTTAAAAACGGCTCTGGCATACATTTTAGTCAATCCTCTTTTTTTGGGGGTTTATATTGATATATTTATAGCGTAGATGAAGAGAGATAATTGAGGAGAGATCTAGGTATAAGATAACTTTTGAAAGAGCCTCATTAGGTAATTATTATTTTATTTATTAGGATATCTCCTAGTTGCTGAGCTGGTAATAAGATTGATGAGTTGAGCAATGAGTAATCCTTGAGATTGTTCCCATTGGTATTAGATCAAACTCGTTAAGGAGGTGATCCAATGGATCGGCTCAGTCAAGGGCTGACCAGAATGAGTGGTATTTTCACCCTCATCAATATGTATGAGGGATGGAGTGATCATCTCTTAGACCAAAACCCTCATACGATAAACAAAACCATTGTAAAATTAACGAACGATAATGAGGCAAACCATCTCGAACTCTCAATCGGCCGACTCAGACGATGATGAGACAATGACTTCGTTCCACTAAACTGCCAACCCTATTGACAAGGGGATTGAGTGGCTACATCCATGTGTTCACCATTCAATATCCATCCATGTCCCATGTCATTTTTATGATCTTCTCCTAGGGCTCAACCCATTTAATGATTGAGAGATTTAAGAGTTTGAGATTGGAATTCTCAAACTTTACCAAAAAACAAAAAAGTTGGAGTTCTCAATGGGCCCACTTGCACAACAATGGCTTAAGCATAGGTGCTAATAGGAGCATCAAACGGTTGGCAAGTGGGAGATGGGGACTTACCGAACGAACAAATATCAGAATAGTTATTTTGTGTCATAGGTTATACCAATATTTAATGGTCGCCAGTCGCCACACGCATTGTGATCTGATCATCTCAAAATAACTGAAACGATCATCCAGATGTGTCTGGATTTTTTTTTGATAAAAGGATGTGTCTGGAACTCTGGATTAGCTTTCGGAATCAGTATACTCCATACTACTCCAAGTACCCACAGCGGCACAGCCCATGGACGGTGTGAGATAGAGCTGGAGGGTACAGCCACTTGGAGAGAATTCAAATTTCAAATTCTATTCTAGGCATGGATTTAGGAACAATATTGGTATCGGATTGGATTGGATTGATGCGTATCGATCAGCTTTGCTTTTGCTTTTTTTTTTTTTAAGTACAATTTTTTTACTATTTTACCCCTGAAATGATACGGGTAATCAATTTAGATCGGTCAAAAATCGATGATTGATCTCAATTGATGCTGATACAGTATGACCAATCTAGCGATATGATACTGATACTTGAAACCATGACTCTAGGTGTCTAGGGTTTTTTCTGTATAAAATCGGTATGAGACTTGAGTCAAATTGAAAGGTAGGGGAGGGGGATTAGGAGGAAGAAGATCCTCTCCAGCACCACCAACCCTTCACCTATTCATCTAAGGGGAGGGAGGACTTGGACATGTATCCCTAGGTGCTAAGGTACGTGTTCAAGTCTTCTCAGCCCTTAGATGATCGTTGAAATAGAATTGGAGGGTCAAGTCATTGGAGAGGATCCCAATCCTAGATTCGGCTCCTCTTCAATGACTCCTTCTAACCGCTATCCGACGATAGACATATAAGCTTGGGGATACGTCCCCCAAGTGTTGGACTAAGTGCAAATGTGAAGTTACAAGGAAAAACATTGGAAATGATTGAAATATGGGGAAGTGTAGATCAGTTTTGACTAATTTCAATCCAAATCAACCAAAATCAATTGATCTAATCTAAATTTAGAATACACGAGGGGTGAAAAGGTCGGTTGAATTGGTTTTGGTGAATTTTTTTCTTCTATATTTTTAGTCAAACCAAAATCGAGCTAAGAAAATGTTGGATATACAAAATTCTAGTCAAAACTGATAAGTTTTATAGTTAGTCTCATTGATTTTAGAATAATGGTACTAGAACAATTTCAGGAGGTGTGAAAAGGTTGGTTGAATAATCATAAATTTTGAGATATCTATAGTTTCTAATTTGGTAAAGGAATAGATCACACTCTATGGTAAGATATAGAAATCTAAGGCCCAAACCAAGTTGCCTGGAGAGAGAGAGAGAGTATTAGACTGAGGAATATGATAAAAAAATAAAAACTTATTCTAATAAAAGAACATCCCCTTATATTTTTTTGGTAGAAGTATTAAAATGTTGTTCATATGTTGCCATATTTATACTATTGAGGGTGTTTTTAAACATATTTTTTAAGAATTTTGAATGAATATGTTGATTATCAAGAATTTTCTATGTCTTAGATGGCGTCGTTTAAGACTCTAACCACCATAAAAAAAAAATTGATTGCAAGGACAACTGTCTAGGCATCCTAATTAAACCCTTTTTTTTTTTGTTGATTTTGCTTAATTTAAAAAATGGTAGATGGACTATCACCTCCCATTCTCTTAATCAAATTTAGAGTGCTATTAAGTTTGATATTAAATCTAAGATTAATCACCTTCATGCCTCAGAATCTAATTGTCCCAAGAATTTATATATTGTTTTTTCCTGGGGTCTCCAAATTAGACTCTATTATCCTTCCTGCTGTGTTGAAGTAATTTGTTTGGGATTAAAAAATATATTTGTTTTTAGTTGAATTTCACCATTCTTGAACCTAGACCTCATTCCATTGATCGTGTCCTTATTACTTTGGTGGTCAAATTGTATTTCTTAATTCATTAATGGTTAAATTATAATGCGATCTAAAATGTGCATGTGCTGATGTAAAGGTTTTAGAAAATAAAAAATCTTGTTGAAAACAAAATTGGTGAAGAAAAAAATTATATATTTTTTTTTAACCAAAAAAGAAAAACATAAAATTGAAGGTTTACCGATGAAAGGAAAACCAAAATATGGGAATAGAAGAATATAAGGTGCACTATTTTTTTTTATTATTCTATCCTATTCAGCGCCACTGGGGTCAACTTATTGGGCACTAGTAGGGCCAAGGACCACCTACTCCCATATACACCTATCTTCACACATCTGAATATAAGGTGCACTTAGACACCAAATTAGGTGAGATTATGTAATTGACATATGCATCAAAACCATAGACTTATACCTTATTTTTTTTTAGACTATTTATAGATTCGCATGGTGCAAAATCTCAAGTTTAGGATTTTTTTTTTCCAGCTGTCCCTTGAAATCTATAGCAAGAGTGTTTGTTCTAAACTAATCGTTTACTTGTCATTGTCATAAGTAACTTGTACAAAGTAATCTTACCACTTTAGTCATTCATTTAAAATAAAAATTAACTAATAAATATGTCAAGGGGAAAGGAATTCTGTCCATCACTCCCTGTGACTCTGCATTAGCATGTGGGTCAATGAAAGGGTGCGCGGAAGCATCGATCAATAGGAGTTGGATGATTTTTGCGTGATCAATACTTCTACACATCAATATAAGAGCCACAAGGTCAAGCAAAGTTTTTTCCCCCATATGTTAAATGAGTTCCTTTTGTCATTGTTATAATTGGCTCGAGTTACATCCCACAACCCCACCCCCGTGGTATATATATATATATATATATATATATATAACTTGTTTCTTTATATGAATGGATTGAGGGAATAAAGTTTTATTTTATTTTTCCACAAAGAATGCTAAATTTAGCTTCACTGAAGTTCCGTAAGGTCTAGTTCTTCACACACACAAAACTTATACACAATCCCATGCACATAGATTTTTGTCTTAGTCTTATGATCCTAAATTCTTGGCCCTAAGTTATGTTTACAGAGCTAGATCTAGTCTTAGATTAACTTGAAAAATCTAATAATTGTTAACTTATTTGATATATATATATATATATATATTTTCTATTAAAAATATTTTTTTAATTAATTTGAAAATTTCAAGTTTTAGCAGATTCTTTCAAATTGCTTAAAGAATTATTATTCTTAGAGAAAAATCTATCATAAAACAATGTCATCAACAATTAGTGAAGGAGAATATATATACCATAATACAAAGCAAGTGGATTGAATAGCACCAATAATGATGTGTTATGAAATACTAACTATAAGTATAAGCAGATTATCAGTTAACTGATAAATTCCTCTGGCAGGAGTATCTTATTAATAAGTTTCATGATTTAGAGCTCATAACAATTTTTTAGGAACAATATCAATAGAAACTTAAAAAAAGAAAAGAAAAAAAATTTAATGATGTCTAGGCACATTCCCACTAGCCCCCATATTGGTGTAGAGGCTATGCTATCTTTCGGGGAACCTTCTCCCATATTTATTTTATGGGAGAAAAATGCCTAAAAATTAGTCTGGCCTCAGTATCCAAACACAAGGAGGGGGGTGAAATGACCGCCCACCCCTCCTGGAGGCGGAAATCTCACCCCTATTAATGCTTTTGTGCGTGTTTCCATTGGTCCCCATATTGGCGCAAGGGCCATGCTTCATTTTAAGGAAATCTTTCTCTTATTTTATATCTTGTTGGGAAGTAGTTCTCTATTCGGGAGTGTGATCTACGCTACCACTTCCTATGTCTACTCTCCTCCCTAAAACCAAGGGGTAATGATATATTTTTACATAGGAGGAGAGAGATAGACACATGAAAATGCTTACGTAAGCATGTACTCGGACATAGTTCTTTTTCTTAATTTTTTTTTTTTTTTAGGAAAAAGACTCTATCCGGACCAAGAGTGTATATAGTGCTTGTGCCTAGACACAGGCCACACCACGCCTAATGAAAAGTTAAATTCTGCCCCTTTGATGTTTCTGTACACATTTCCATTGGCTTCATGTTGGCACAAGAGCCATACTCCTGGATAGAAAACTCTTCCCCATCCCCCTCTTTTTTTGTACCGATTCATTTTTAGGCCAAGAAAGTAAAGCTCACTTGTTTAACAAAAAAGAAAAAAGAAAAAAGAAAAAAGAAAGAATTAAATCTCACTTTATGAGAAACCATGTCCTTGGAATAACAGTCAAAACTGATGCTTAATTCTTTGCAAAATCAAGCAGAACCAATATCTTATGATCCCAAGTTGCAATAGCATATATGCTTTTGGGTACTGTAAAGCATTTACCCAAAAGGGTTGGTGGTCACAGAGTTGTCAATAATTTCGGGTATATATGTCCAGGCTTAATTTAGTTGTCTTGGTTGGTGGCCATTTAAGCTTCAACAACCTGCTGTACTAACATTATTATTTCCCAATGCCCATCCTCTAGGGAGCCCATTAAAAAAGGTTGCAAAGTCATCATATTAGGTTTGCCCTTATTTTGTTATTCAGAATATAGTGGGAGCTCGTAGTTGTTCCTCCTCTTTCTCTAGCTACGGTTCTAGTTGATGTTTTCATCCTTTTGTGTTTGCCTAATGCCTTGCATAAAAAAACTACTTAATCATCTTTTTATGTCACAAAACATGAAAATGATCCCTAGCTTTGTTGCCATACTTTTCCTATGGAAAACCAAAAAAACTTTATTTCTTTTCAGCTCTTTGTTGTGTTGAGATGTTTAAATCAATATTTTTCTGCCCTAGACCGACATTCAATGTTATGTCAATAAAGATAGGGTATCAATTCACTATGGGTGAAGAGAAATTCACTACAAAAGAAAATGAGAGGAAGGAGTCTCAAATCTAACTTTAGTAGTGGGGCTCATGTTGATAGTTTTACTTTAAGTTGATGCTAACACGTGAAAGAAAATGGGCATTAAGTAGATTCCAAGGTACCAAAAGCTTTATAAGTTGCTCCCCACCTCTAATTCTTGAGGGGTTATTCCTACCCCAGAGAAATCTCAAAAAATTCCAATCTCATCAAAGTCATTTTTCTTTTTCTTTTAAGAAGAAAAGATATGGTATATTGGATTAGGTTTTTTTTTAATTGCCATGATGAAGTGGTGTTTTCCGATTGCCGGGCTTCAGACGCATATGGGAGGGTATTTTGGAGAACATAATAGAACATTGTATGAATTTATGAACCCTAAAATAGTGTAGTGGTGAATTCAGCTACACTTCCTACCAAAAAAAAAAAAGAATTCAGCTACACTGTTTTTCTTCTTTTAATTTATTTTATTCCCCCATATATAATGGGATTCCTTAAAAGTGAGGTTTTTTTTTTTTTGTAATCTTAAGTAAGGGCTTCATATCCAACTACTTAGGTCTTAGGTAGGTGAATTTAGCCACACAATCTGTTTGTTTCCTTAGCTTTCTTTCTCTCTCTCACACACACGCACAAGAAATCTCCATGCAGCAGTGTGGAAAGTCTTTCATGTTCTCACATTTCCACCATGTGTGCACACATTGATACCCTCCTCGCTATATGACCATGTGGATCCTTTTGTTGATGAAACTATTTCCATACTAAGATTTATGTGGGGTGGGAGATTTCCCCACACGAGCAACGTGGGAAGCCCCCCCTCTGCCCTTTAAAAAATTTGGCACAAATCTTTTCTTTTGGTACTGCAAGACTTCGTGTACTTCTGCCAAAAAAAAAAGACTTCGTGTACAGCAAGAAAGCCATTTTATATGACTATTTCTCCTTCCTCTCTGTGAATAGCAACCCACCCAGCTATTACAGAGAAACCAGTCAGCTAGTGGGGGTGTGTGCAAGTCTAGAGTTAGAAAATAGGACTCAAACAGAAGTATTCTAAAATATTAAAGTCTTAAGGAATGTTATAAAAGGACTTTCTGAAGTCCAAATAAATTTAAATCGAAGAGAAAAAAAAAAAAAAACACTAGGTTTTTCACTTTTCATTAACACATAATGGAAAGAGAATCTCTTCACCAATGATGATATGATGATATAATTAGTTTCTAAGTTTTGTCATTAACTCTAACTATCTATTATTTTTTATTTTGACATATTCTTCTCCAATCCAAATTGATGAGGGTTTTTTTTTTTTTTGCTAAAGGTCAACAAATTGTATTAAAATAAAAGAATGAGAAGCTACAAAACAACTTTAGAACTTTGTTTTACCTTCGGCATTGCCATCAACAAAACAAAGTTTCAAAGCAAAATGAAATTACAAGGCTTCTCTTTGAAATCCTGATTCACCTTCGGTATAGCCAATGACAAACCAAAGCTCCAAAGCAAAGAGATTACATAAACCTATAACAAGGTCTATGCTGAGCATCCCATTCAAAATCATAAGATACAAAAGCAGGAGTAGAGTCCCAAGTGTTTGAACTACGAGTGGCTGCTGCATGTTTTGTTAATTTGTCTGTCGCAGTATTAATTTTACGGTAACAGTGAACAATACTCCAAAAAATATTATCGAGATAACTTTTGAACCTTCATTTATTGAAAACACCAAATTGATGAGGTTCAAATAAAATAAATAAAGAGATAGTCTATTCACCATGGATTGGAGAGAAATGGTAAAGAAAATCAATGAAGAGTTAGTAATGATAGAAAACAAATACGGAACGATTCATGAAGATCGATAAGCATGCACGACAAAGACTATAAAATACACGTTTTAGGCATACCTGAATCCATGATTGAAGAATAAGAACTCCTCAACGTCTTCTTGTATGCTCCTTGTACAACACGATCAATGTTGGTCTGGTCTACCCTCTGTCTCTTTTGCTTTTGATTGTTAGCTTCACTTAATGGGTCAGTGATAACTATATATAGGGGTGAGGGTAGGGACCAACCCTGCAATAAAATTAAGGTTTCCTCCCCATTAAGGAAACAATACCTTAGGTCCACACATAGTAATAAATATTTCATACTAATAAGGTGTGCTAATAGAATCCAATATCTCCATAGAGATCACTTACCAATAATATTAGATTATTTCTGCTTACTCCATCTTTAATCAACACCACTAAATCGATTTTGGAAACAAATCTTTGACTATGCTAGCCCACCTAATAGGAAATCTTACAGGTAAAGGTTAAAAGGAAAGCATAATGTTCAAAGGATAGGAAAAAAAAGGAGAAAACAAGGGTATTAGTCGTATAGAGTCGGTAAACATGGTTCTTCACTTTTCTTTTATGTGGTGTTGGAGTTATCTCTAGAGCTTGCTTTTGTATCTGTGTGTTTAATGTTGGAAAATATCTAGGGCCCGTTTGATAACGTTTTAAGAAATGTGTTTCTGTAATTTTTGTGTCTAGAAACGGAAGAAATGGAACAAAAAAGGTTTGATAAAATTGTTTCGTTTCACTTGTTTTCAGAAATAGAAATTGAAATTTCTACATATTTATAGTAGTTCTACTTGTTTTTTCATTTCTGGAAATGACTCGTGGCCATTCTTTTGCTGGTTACTATCGACTTCCAGAAACATGACTTATCAAACACATTCAATTCTGTTTATGTTTCTAGAAACTGAAATTTTATGTTTCTGTTGTTTCTTGAAACAGAAATGGCAGAAACATTATCAAACGGACCCCTAGTTGTCTTGTCACTGGGTGACCAATGACAAATTAATTGTAACTTTTTCTTTTTTCACTTTCTGTGTCAAATTGTAATTCTCTAGCACTGACAGTTGCATGGGTTTTAAGTTTTGTATTCACAAGGTTTATTCGTATTAGAGTTATCCTGCTAGGTACATGTTATTGGGAGAGTGTGGGGAAGCATCTTAAGTGTAGGAGCAGCGGTCTTTTAGCACTCACTTGTACTTGTGCCAATGAATAGCGTTCTTTCTTCCCTTAATGATTTAAGGTTTCATTAATAAATTGAAAGGTTTTGCAGTACGATTAAGTTTCAAGGTCCACGAAGATTCCAACAATTTCAACAAGGTTTCATGATTCACACAAAATTTTTTATTATGGTTATGTGAAGATTCCGATGACATCATTATTTTTCGATGAAAACTCAGTTTGAGGGTGACAATTCGGAAAAAAGAGTTTATTTTTTGTTTGAGCGTGTAGTTAAAAAAATAAAATCAAAGGTTATCTTTTAAAAGGGAAAAGGACAGGTATGCTAGCGTAATACCTAAGAATAAGGTATGCTAGTGGAATTTTAACCGTTAGATGAAACATAAAAAATCTCATCCGTTTATAGGGCGAGGCCTCACAAAACTTGTCCAATACCATTGCTCCACGGTAGTACTCCCCCAACCACGACCCCTTCTCCGGCCAGTGTGTCTGAAGCATCACCGTCATTGGAAATTTTAAACGTTCCTGCGACACCGATGGAGACTCTGACCAGCAAATTTATCGTAAAAAATGGCAGAGTCCAGATCACGATTCTGACCACGACCCCTCACTACTGTTGTTGCCGCTGTCACTGCCGCTGCTACCTTGGTCACTGCTGCTCCCACTGCTGTTGCCGTCGCTACCTCTCTCGCTGTTGCCGCCATCGCTGCCACTCCCTCTGCTACCAATTTTCACGCTGCTCTCTGCAAATCGATAGAAGAAAGGGGAAAAATCAGTAGAGAAAAAGAGAGAGATGGCTTACGTTGCTGTTGTCGCAACAAGTAGATGAAAATATCAAAACAAATGATGAAAATACCGCTCTTGCTGTTGCCGCCATCGCTGCCACTCCCGCTGCTGCCAATGTTCATGCTGCTCTCTGCAAATCGATAGAAGAAAGGGGAAAAATCAGTAGATAAAAAGAGAGAGATGGCTTACGTTGCTGTTGCCGCTGCTGTTGTCGCAACAAGTAGATGAAAATATCAAAACAAATGATGAAAAAAAGTACCAACCCTGCAACTACAATCCACTACTCAAAACCAATCTAGGCAATAACAATTGGAAAAAAAAAAAAAAGAAAAAGAAAAAGCCAACCTATCGGTTTGATGGGAGGACGGAAAAACAAATAGGGTGAGCCTCTCCTTCATAAATCCATGGTGGAATTTAAACAATTCAAATTCCCAAATTGAAACCACAAGAACAACTTATTATTTGAGGCCCAGATATAACTATCTAATCTTAAAACCCAAGAAATAATAGCAACAGTTCAACCAGCGGCGCTATTGCCCCCGCAACTGTTGCTGATGTTCAAGCTGCACTTTGCAAATCGATAGAAGAAAGGGGAAAAAAAATTGCCGCTGATTTTCACGCCGTTCTTTGCAAATCGATGGAAGAAAGGGGAAAAACCAGTAGAGAAAGAAAGAGAGAGATGGCTTATGCTACTGTTGCCACTACTGCTACTGTTGCCACCGCTGTTGATGCTGCTGCCACTGCTGCTAATGTTGAAAACGTTGATCTCGACTCTCAGATCTTGAGTCAAGCTGAGATGTTGATGTCGCCGTAGCTGCTGCTACTTCGCTTTCTCTGGCTGAATCCTGTAAAATGAATGACTTTTCGACGAGAAGAGAGAGAAAGAGAGAGAGGAATGGTGTTGCAACCATGAATTGAAAATTTGTACATCTTCTCTCCATCCAACGTTTCAATTCATGTTGATCAAATCCTACGGTCAAAATGCTGCTAGCATTCCAAATTCCTAGGTATTACGCTAGCGTACCTATCCCTCTCCCTTTTTAAAATATATTAAAACTTAATAAAGTATTTGTGAATCCAGAAGGAAGTGAATCACTGAAATTTCATCAGACAATTTCGGAGTTCGGATCAAGTTCTCGTATGTCCCCCATGATGTACACATGGACTCCACTGAGTCTCTCTCTTAGTAACATAGGTCTTTGGACTCTATGGAATATGTCCATCACAAGGGTGTAAAACAATATTCTCATATGTGAACCTGATTTAGGCTCACAAGTTCAGCCCAACCAATATTAACTTTTAACTATATTTTAACCAGAAATTATTGTCATTATTATTAGGGAGAGGGATAGGTATGATTGTATGAAGTTGGTATTCGGTAAGCAGACAACACCAATGGGGGCATATGATGAGGTATCATACAAGAAGGATATGAGGGTCATTTCAAAAAGAAAAAGATAAACACAGTGGATGCTAACTTTTGGTATACCGGTAGCATATTCAACCTTTTCCCATATTATTACAGTTATCATTATTTTGGTAGAAACTTTTAACAAGGTCTTTTTTTTTTTCCAATATATTTTCCCATTTTCCAATTCTTGGTGAAAAATACAAGAGTCCTGGTTGTCCATGTGTCCATCACAAGGGCACATAAAAATGTTCTTATATGTGGACTTGATTTAGGCTCACAATTTCAGCCTGACCCGCTTTAACTTTTAACAAGGAATTATTATTAATTTTTTTGATAGAAACTTTTAACTAGGTATTCAAAAGTTGTTGAAATCAACTTATTTTCTTTCTTTTAAGAGATTTTTCCAATATATCTTCCCCTTTTTGGTAGAAAATACAAAAGCTATGGCTGAAAGCATGAATTAAAGTTGGCATCTTTTGTCCTTGTGTTGTAGAGAAATTGTCTTTCCATGCTTATATATTATTTTTGAACTAATAATAACAAAGTAGATCACTTCATGGTGCATTTTAGACACCTAGGTAAAATTCATCTTCAAAAGTTAGCCGTTAAAGAGAGGATTTTCAAGTACCTATAAGTTTCTACACCAAATTATCCACTTTCAATGTGAGATTATTATTTTCACCACCATCCTCATGAAACCCCAAATATATCTATAAAAAAATAATAAACTTAGCACCTGGGGATGCTTTGTTCATGCCATTCTGTGCTCAGAGCAGGTTAATCAATTAATGGTGATCCACTGGTTCAATATTGACGTCCATGAACATGCTTTTGTTCCAATCCAAAGGTGTTTTAGCCTAAGAAGATTTAAGAAGAGTATACACATAGATCAGGCTCTTCTGTAACACGTTATATCATCTATCACAGATCCAAGGACTGAGAGTTCTTAGACACGAAGCTCAAAGTATGGACACACAGCCCAAACTACTCCCAGTCCGTATACACATAGGTCTTGACTCTTGCAATCTACCAATAAGTGGAGGAATATTGAATGATTGGAGGAAAATGGAAAATGGAAAATGGAAAATGGAAAATGGGGAACCAAACACTCTCAAAAATCAATCAGACTAAGAGGAGTGGCTGAGGATGACAAATATGGGATGTAGTGGTTGCATGGACAGTGCGAGTTTGACTCACCAGACAAGACCCGCAGTCACCGCGGCCGTTCACCGTGGAAAATGGAAATGAAAAGGACACCGCTCCCTTTAGCACTAGCTATATGGAGAGAGGAAAAGAAAGTGATGGGTACCAGAACCACCACTAGCCGGACTTTTCCTCTGAGCTTGATCAGGGAGGGAGTGCGCGGATGACCATAGACTAAAAGGAACTAATAATATATATGATTTGACGGCTAACAAGCGAAGGAGATTACACTAGACCGTTTGCTGTCTGGGGTCTGGTGTACCTTTGCGATGCGGCATGGTGTGCCGTATTCAGACACACATCTTAATACATAGGGCCCGTTTGGTATCGTTTCTGTTCCAAAAACGTCGTTTCGTGTCAAAAACGAAAATTTCAGTTTCTGTATCAAAACGCAGTTTTTAAACGAAAAAATGGTGTTTCAAAATTTCAGATTTTTATCGGGAATTTTTTTTTTTTTTTTTTTTTTAGTAAAATGGAACGAAACCGGAAAGACGGAACTTTGGAGTTCCGTCCAATCTTGTTTTTTCAGTTTTTGTTCCAAAAAAACAGAAACGGACCATAAGTGTACCAAACAGAAGATTCCGTTTTTTCATTCCAATAGAACGAATAAACTCCAGAAACGTTTTTTTAGAACGATACCAAACGGGTCCATAAACGGGTTCTTAAGAGACTCCCAATCATTGGATGTATGTCGTCATACACCATGCCACGCCACAGAGGAGTTCATCCATTAACCCCATAAAGGCCCAAACGCCATGTACGTCTTACAATGTCTGCTTCTTTGCTGCAATTAGATGCCACTGAGATAATTATAATGATTAATACCCAATGGAATTCGAGACTTTTCGTAAAGTTACTCTCGATAGGGACAAATCCTAGCTCAAACTACTATATATACTGTTGTTCTTCCGACCCCCAACTCATACTATAATTGTTTGGTTCCTGACTTAAGAATCGAAGAGTCCTCATTAGAATCACTTTGACCCTCTCTCTTACCCAGTTTTTGATTCTTGGTGCATAGGTCACCCCGATTCAGATTTCAATTGAACAGGAACAAAAAAGGGTAGGTTTTGCAATTGGGAGGAAGATGCCCTAGGGTCCCTCTTGCTTTGCTCTTTCCTTTGTTGCAATCCCTACTAGCTACTTCTTCCTACTTTCCCACTAACAACCGACACAATATAATTATAGTGTGGGTGAGAAGAAGTGTGACTATAAGTAGCTTTTTTGTTTTCTGTTAACCCAGGTGTCTGGGCCAGCTTATGCGTACCTCGACTAATCCTCAGGGAAACTAGTGCAACAACCCGGTCTCTACTTAAATGGGACCGTGCACCCATTTACACAATCCTCAATTCACCCTAACCATTTGAGTAACCCATGAATGGGTGTGACTATAACTAGCTGCAACTCTTAGGCACCGTTTGATAATATTTCTGGAAACAAAAATGGATTTTTTGGTGTTTGATAAATATGTTTTTCGAAATGTTTTTTGCAGACATAAGACCACTAAAAAACTTAATAATATCATCGAATGTCCAAAAGGGAGAGAGGGTTTGGTTGCCACTTTTTAGGTTTAAATAGTTGAGAGATTTATTAGGTATAACAACTTTTTTTTTTCCTCAAATTCGTTTTTAGAAATGAAGAAACAAGTCTGTCAAAGTCATTTTTAGAATTGTAAATATGTATAAATTTTAATTCATGTTTCTAGAAACAGATGAAACAGAATAATTTTATCAAATGCTTTTTAGGTTGTTTTTCTGTTTTTAGGAACAAGAAAATGTAAAAATAACAAAAATGGAACGTCGTCAAATGATACCTTACTAATGATTAGAGAAATAGAATCTTAGGGTAAAAATGAAAAATTCCATCCTAAAATGATATTTTTAAATCTGCCCTTATAATTCATTTTTCTCAGCTGGTATCATGCTACCAGGGTTGTAGCTGCTTGACCCCAACTCGGGCGGCAGGCATTTTTTGACTTTTCGTGAGGTAGTGCACAAACTGAAAAACAGGGCAAATTAATGATGGTTTGGTGGATTTTTACAACATTCAAGCACTTTGAATGCGGGTCCCACAGGTTCAATCCTTTCCTTTTGTGTCGGGTAGAAGTGTAGAATCCACAGGTCCATTCAAGGTGTTCCTTTAGTGATGCAGGTGCGCCAGTCTTCGTTCTTTCTTTCCCTAAACTCTTGACCTTTCATCGCCAAAGTAGAGGCGTGCAAGTAACCGCCAAAAATGGCAAAAGTTTTGCGTATAAAGTTAGGGTTTGGATCTTTTTTACGCAACATGGTATCTTGCTTGCATTTAATGTTTAGAAACACCTTATATTACATGTAATTGTCTTAAATTTTATGTCAAGACGTTTCTGATAATTAAATACACATTAAATATTGTGTTAGAGGACTCAATCCTAAAAAACCTTATAATGATGAATGTCACCCACCAATTAGCAGAGTTTGTGCTATAAATGGCTCTTACATTTTTTACTTATTATTCACATAAAATGATGGGGCAATTGAATTCCGATACAAGAGATCGGTCTCATTCAAGCAAAAGAAACTTTATTCATCATCAACATGAAATGGTTGTGGATGAAGAAAGAATCCATTTTCAAAATTCATGGATCAAAATTAAATTATACAATTATACACATCATTGATTGAATCATTTTAATTAGGGAGTCAATGAAGCTGTTAATGTAAAACACTCGTGGATAAAGAAGAATGCATTTTTAGAATTCATGGATCCAAATTAGATCACACAATTATACACGTCATTAATTGAATCTTTTTAACTAGGGAGTTAGTCAAATTATTAATCTCTTTATTCGAATAAACTCTAAAATACAAGAGACAAAATATGAATATAAGTATAAGATGTCTTCCAAGATACATCACATCTTCAAAAGTGAGATCATATTTCCAAGTGTTATTCCGGACATAGGCTTCCACTTCTGCAATGCTTGAGAGAAAAGTAGTATAAGTATTGATTCGCTTGAGTAGTATGGAACGAGCTGTAGGAAATGGAGAATTTTGGGACCAATTTGGTGGTTGAGTAATAGATAGGGATGTAGCGGCAAACAGGGGATTCAGGTTTTGAGGAGTATTTTGTGTATCTCATTATATGGGTGCAAGTTCAATAGAGAGAAAAAAAAAGGGAAATCAGTGTCGAGATCGAACTCAGCCTAATTCAGATACAGAATTGCCATTGGGATCGAACTCAGTCAACTTTAGATTGGATTAAATTGAAATCGGCCTAATTCTATTAAATTTGATCTATTTGTTGGGATCAATTCTCTGAATTGGTTATAAGATTGGAATCGGTTTAAACCAATCTGATTCGGAAAACCCCACCCCCTCTCTTGCTCTAGTTCCCCTATCTCTCTGCAACTCCATTATTTCAGTTACAGTCCCCCCCTCCCCAATCTCCAGCTCCGGTTGCAACTCCCCTCCCTACATCTCCCTTAGTTCTTCTTCTTTGGTGGAGCTTGTTCTTTGCATCAAAATCTGATGAGGCGGCTTTTGTTCTTCACGTCCAATGGCTGAGATGTATGGCCAAGTCCTCTCATTTATTTGATGTTCATTACAATTATCAATCACGATAGACAATTTAGATTCCTAATTCCCCTTTCTCTCCCGCATGTTCATATTTTTTTTTTAATTACAAGATGATGGTATGTGTCCATCGCATTGTTACATGTTGGCAATGTCTCCTCCATGATTGCCCATACCCCCATCTTCATTTTTATTCATTAACGAGGTTACACTACCTTTTAAGGGAATCGATCAGATCGGTGTGATCAGCTCCATTGCCCTGATCCACGTATGAACGCACTGGAGTCTGGAATAGCAGGAATCGGGATGGGTCTGATCGACTCAATTCCCATTTTTGCAATCGTTTATTGGTGATATGATGATATCCAACACAAGAGGCACATTATATTGGGTTTGGATCCTCTCCCCAACTAAAAAGGGGTGGGGATGGAGGGTGTGGTACCACCTCTAGACATGAGAGGGTGTGGGACCCACTGTATGATGAGAACCCCAGCCGTCTCTTGTATTGGAATTTGGAAATCCTTCAGTGCAGCAGTGCCATTATTTTCTGTGAACATTAAAAAATGGACCATATATTTATGGCACAAAAGTCTATCAATTGGTGGGTGACATTACACCATTATACCCTTGAAGAGCTTTACGCAAAACTTTGCCTTCGCCGTGACTTGCACGTCTATTGAAAGAATGGAAGAAGACTTGACAGTATTTCTGTTTTTAAAAAAAAAAAAAAAACTGGCGCACCCCATTAAAGGAACACATTGATTTCACATGTGGGACCCACACCTAAATCCAAAGGGCTTAAACGTTGTTAAAGGACCCACCAAACCATCCTTCCAATTTTTCATTGTCTTTTTCTTTTCACGTTGTCTCTCTCACCCCCACACTTCTTTTCACCCACTTTAAAGTCACAAGTCATGGGAAATTAGGACGACGTAGGGATTGAAGCAAAGGAAAGATCAGAGTAACTTGTGAGCAGTCTCTCATGTATATTGATACTTAGGTCAGCTTTAAATCTTTATTTATTTATGTTTATTATAAATGATTTAATAAGAGATATTCAATACGATGTTCTTAATTTGGTTTATTCTTTTTACTGATGATATAGTTTTGATAGATGAAATAAAAACAAGGATTATACCAAGTTGAAGTTATGAAGATTTAAAAATATCTGGAACAAAGATATAGTATACCTGATGTTATGTTAAAAGTGTGTACAACAATATCAGCCTGACATGTGGAAGTAGATCTAGGTGAGACGAGACCAGGACCAAACCCACGCACCCAATTAGAAGTCAAGTGAACCAGAACCAGCTGACTCTAAGTCATCATCGGTCGCTTGGTCATCGAGTGACCAAGCTACCCATCGGCATAGCTAGGCGACCGAGTCACTCATAGATGTTCAGAGAACCCCTGCAATAGACAATCATAAAAAAAGGATCCATCCCTAACTCGACAACAGAGTGACTAAGCCATGCACCATGACTTAGAGATCCTTGGATAAGGGAATTTGCTTAGAGAAACTCATTCCTAGTTAGATATGTAACCTCGAAGGGAGGAGTAGATCTATCCTAACCGGGTAAAATTGCCTATAAGGACTCCAAATCGTCCCTAAAAGGGAGGAGAATCCCCCACCAATTGGGATATTATGCACTCTCCAAGTATAGCTCAAACCCCTTCCATGTGTGGACTCCTACCATATCTGGACTCTGGCCAGCTCAGAAGCAGTTGCCAAGTTGGGATTCTCCACAAACGCCTTGTTACCGCTATAAATAAATAGGTAAACCCCCCTTTCAAATGAATCAATACTTTTTCATTCGATTTGGAATTACTATTGTAGAGAGATTTGACTTGGCCATTGGAGAGTCCCCGTCGGAACAGCCCGATGCTCACTCTCTTGTGCTTTCTTTGTTCATTCTTCTATGCAAGTTGTATGGAAGGCCTATGATGATTTCTTGCCACATCACCTGGAAAGATGGATAGTATGGGAATTTTAATATTGCCTAGGAGAAGAAAGAGTGGAACTTATTTTATGTGGGAATCAGAAAAGAAGTTCAAGGTAGGAAACTTCGCATAAATATAGGGTGATTATAAAGGAGTGACAATATTTAACTCTTAAAAAACCTATCCGTTTGCGTGTATCTACACATAGACACAACATGTGTGGAAAGATCGTGCTGCCCGTGCACCCTCCCATTGGCCCACACATTGGCATGTACCTATGCTAGTAGGGTAGCGCTCTTTTGCCTAAGAAAAAACATGACTTGACCATATTTGACTCACCCAACTCACCAAGTTTTGAAATGGGAAATTTTTGTGTTGAAAAACCTTTTTAGACTATGGTTAGTATAACACGAAATTCCTTTTCTCATACCAATTGAGAATCTCAATCTACTCGCTCATATTCCCACCTGGGCTAATGGGTTTTAACTGAGTATAACATGAAATAAACTCCGAGCCACATGGTAAAGAATGGGCTCTAGAAGGTTCACTCTGGGCCTATGGCCCATTGTTCATCATGTTTTGTTCCTGCACTGAACATGTACTGCAATTCCGCATATGAGGAGCTAATTCTACTTCTCTTTTCAAAGGAATTCCAGCTCTACAGTCCAGTTCAAAGAATCAGAATCCGACCGTCAATTCAGATCGGAATCAACCATTTTCCACTTCAAAAAATCGGGTTCATTCCTGGCTATCTGTGGCACAATCGGAATTGGTGGATACTGGTATATACGAGCTTGAGCCCTTCTTACCTATGGCTGAATGGGGATAAGAGCGAGAAGAACTGGGATAGATTAACGTATGAGAAAGAAAGGTTAATGGAATAATTCGGATAATAGGGCTTTATCGAGGAAGCCTTGCCTCCCTACTCGCTGAGTAGTTGGTAATAATCAAGTCCCTACTTCATTAATCTGTTACTAATATATAGCATACTACCTCCACATCCAGTTACATAACCCATGCTATCCACTCCTCTCCCATTACAACCCACTAACAATAACCTCCTACCTCCACTAACGTTACATATGATAATGGACTCAATACTGGAAATATAATAACTAACCTACTACTAAGTAAGGAACAAATGGCTGGCCCATCTATGCTCATGACCTCATGGCTGACCACATGATTCCTCACCATGCATGCACATAACATGCTCCATCCCTCTTAAGAAAAGGGCTTGGCCTCAAGACCAGCTTCAGGAAATTGACCTTCATCATCTTGAAGTCTTCCCACGTTGCCTCGGCAGGAGAAAGACCTTGCCAATGAACCAATAGTTGTACCCGATACCTTCGGATTCGCCTATCCAGAATGGCCTGCGGCTTTGGGTGGATAATATCTTCACCACCTTGGAGTGTTGGGAGTTCGTCTTGAATCTCATGATGGTTCCCAATCTGTTTCTTGAGTAAGGAAACGTGGAACGTAGGGTGAATCCGAGAACCTTCAGGCAAGGCAAGTTTGTATGCTACTTTTCCAATACGTTGGATGATATAGAATGGGCCGTAGTAGCGCGGGGCCAACTTATGAGATTTCCTTAATGCCAATGTAGTCTGTCCGTAGGGTTGTAGTTTAAGATATACCCAATCACCGACTTCGAACTCCCTTTCCCGATGATGTTTATCATATACCTGCTTCATTCTGCCTTGAGCTTCGGCAAGGTTAGCACGCAACTCCTTCAATTTGCGATCTCTATCGACCAACTGCTGATCCATGGCCTCTACCTTAGCTGTTCTAGGAATGTAGGTGAGCAAAGTGGGTGGAGGGCGTCCGTACACGGCTTCAAAAGGGGTGGTTTTCGTAGCGGAAGGCCAACTTGTATTTTAGCAATATTCAGCCCATGCCAGCCACTTACCCCACTCTTTTGGGTGTGAACTTGTAAAACACCGAAGATACATCTCCATCGTCCTGTTGACCACCTCACTTTGTCCATCTGTTTGGGGGTGATACACTGAACTGAGGTTGAAACTTGTCCCATTGAGGCGAAATAACTCTCTCCAAAAATTACTGGTGAACGTGGGATCTCGATCACAGACTATAGTTTTTGGCATACCATGGAGTTTGAAGACGTTTTCAAAAAATAGCTGTGCAACTCCTACTGCCGTGTACGGGTGAGAGAGAGGCAAGAAGTGGGCATATTTAGATAATTGATCAACAACTACCAATATGGTTGTCTTCCCCTTAGAATTAGGAAGACCTTCCACGAAGTCCATGGAAATATCCTCCCATATCCGTTCAGGAATGGGAAGCGATTGTAACAGACCAGCTGGAGTAGTTTGTTCCGCTTTATGGCATTGACACGTGTCACATTGGGCTATTTTCTCTAAAATAGATTTTCTCATACCTGTCCAATAGAAGGTGGTCCTTATCCGTTGAAACGTTTTCTGATAGCCTTCATGCGTACTGTTGTGGAATTGGTTAATGATTGTACCAATGAGTGGAGAGTTTTGTGGGAGATAAATTCTCTCCTTGAAAAAGACCAATCCATCTTTGACTGCCCATGGCCCAACGGCGTCTCCTTCATGAATATTATGAATAAGTTGAGCCATTTCAGGTGAGGACTCATGCTCCTCTTTAATAGCGGCTACCCACTTCATGAGAGAGTGAGAAAGTGTAGCTATATTATAGCTAACCGCTTCCTCTTCACACTCAAACTCCTCCCGTCTGGACAACGCATCCACCACCACATTTTCCCTTCCTTTCTTATATTCTACCATAAAATCGTAGTGCATGAGTTTATATAACCACCGTTGTTGGGCCGGGGTGGTTATTTTTTGATCCCATAAGTATTTCAAACTACACTGGTCGGACCGCACCACAAATTGCCTCTCAATTAGGTAAGAATGCCACCTCTGAACTGCAAGAACAAGGGCCATGATCTCCTTTTCATAACTGGACATTAGGAGGTTCTTCCCTTGAAGAGCATGGCTAAAAAATGCAATGGGCCTATCTTGTAAAAGAACTGCTCCAATACCTGAACCACTTGCATCACACTCCACAATAAAAGTTCTTGAAAAATCCGGCAGTGCTAGAACTGGAGCTTGTGTCATCTCTTCCTTCAATTTTTGGAACGCCACTTCTGCCATTGGTGTCCATTCAAAGCGGTTCTTCTTGAGCATTTGAGTGAGTGGAGCTGCAACCTTACCGTAATTTTGGATAAACTTACGGTAGTATCCGGTCAACCCAAGGAACCCTCTCATGCCCTTCACGGTTCTGGGCTTGGGCCAACTCAGCATTGCTTCAATTTTGTGAGGATCCACTGCGACACCTTCTTCAGATATGATGTGGCCTAAATAATGAATCTTCTGTTGACCAAATTGGCACTTCTCCTTCTTCACGTACAATTGATTGGTTTGTATAATTGCCAATGTGGTTTCCAAATGTACTAGATGTTCCTCCCAAGTAGCATTGAAGACTAGAATATCATCAATGAAAACCAATATAAATTTTCTGGGGTGTTCTTTAAATACCTGATTCAGAAGTGATTGGAAGGTGGATGGGGCGTTAGTGAGCCCGAACGGCATCACCAAAAATTTATAAGGGCCATGATGCGTTCTGAATGCCGTCTTTTCTATGTCCTCAGGTACCACTCGGATTTGATGATACCCGGACCTTAAGTCAAGCTTGGAGAAGTAACGAGCATCGTTGAGTTCGTCCAATAATTCATCACTCAAAGGAATGGGAAATTTATCTTTTACGGTGATCCGGTTGAGGGCCCGATAATCCACGCACATCCTCTATGATCCGTCATGCTTCTTTACTAGGATCACTAGCGATGAATAGGGACTATTGCTGGTACGTATAATGCCATTAAAGAGCATTTCAGTTACTAACCTCTTAATCTCCCGTTTTTGGAAGTGCGGGTACCGATAGGTTCGCACACAGGTGGGTTGGCTGTCTGACTTAAGAGGGATCCTGTGATCATGAGATCGAGTTGGAGGAAGCTCTTTTGGTTCAGTGAAGACTCTTTGATATTTTTCCAACAATTGTTGTATGTGAATGGAAGTGGGACCCTCCCTTTTGCAAGATATGGATGCTGACATGGAACATAGTTGCAATAGGAATCCAGGCTTCCCATTCTTAGCTTCTTTGTTAGGATCATCCACAACTCTATCTAAGTTGATGGTAGTTATCCCTTTGAGTGTGACTTCTTTCCCTTTCTCTTTGAACTTCATTATGAGAATAGCAAAATCCCATGTGATGGGGCCTAACGTCCGCAACCAGTGAGCGCCCAACACCACTTCATACCCTCCCAATGCTAAAAGGAAGAAATCGGCTAAGATGGGAACTCCTTGTATGACTATTTTTACTCCCGTGCAAAGACCTGGACTTGCGATTTTCTCTCCAGAGGCAACCATCACTTCAAACTGTTGCTTGTTTTTTGGGTGCAAACCGATTTTTTTGGCCAATCTCGTACTCATAAAATTATGTGTACTCCCTGAATCGATGAGAACGGTAACTGCCGTGTTTCCAATGCTTCCCGCAACCCACATCGTCTTTGGAGCTCGACTTCCAGAAATTGCATGTAAAGATATCTCTGGAACGTCTCCTCTTTCCTCCACGTCTTCGTCGTAATCTGCCATAGCTTTAGCCTCCTCCTCTTCCTCCTCATAGCACCCTTCAATCAAGAAGAGTTTTTTGCAGCGATGGCCGGGCACAAATCTTTCATTACAGTTATAGCAAAGCCCCTTTGACCTCCTCTCTTGCATCTCGGTGGTGGATAGGCGTTTAATTGGCAACGTTACCCCGCTCTGCATGTCCGTGGTTCAAATGAAGAGATGGGACGCCTTTGGGACATGTTTCGCGCTTCGTACAACCTGGCCAGCCCGATGGCTGCCGATAGCGTGGCGGGGCACCTGGCCAACACATCAGCCTTAATAGTCTCCTTCAAGCCGCTTATGAAGCAACTGATTTGGCGGTTTGGAGGAAGATATCCCACCTTTGACAAGGTTCTCTCGAACCTTGCTTGATAATCTCGGACCGAGGACGATTGTTGCAATTTGGCAAGTTCTCCAAAAAAGTCTTGAAACGGTGTCGGGCCAAATCGCGAGTGCAAGCCTTCACAAAAAGATCTCCAAGTCATGTCTTCTTGATCTTGCTTGTAAATTTGGTACCACATTTGAGCTTCTCCTTCCAAGTGAAAGGACGCCATAGCAACCCGTTCCTGCTCGGGTGTTTGGTGGAAGCAGAAAAATTGTTCTACTCGGCACATCCAACTGGCTGTATCCTCATCTCCGGTGTAACGTGGAAAGTCCAACTTCACTAGCTTCGGTGCATATGTCTGCTGTGACGAAGTCGTACGCACGGTCGTTCCTTGAAGAGGATTTCGAACTCCACCTGTATTTTGCATAGAAGCTCTCGAGTTGTCCCCTACCTCTCCCTCAATGGGGTTCGGTTCGGGTAGACTCATTTTCTCAAAAAATGCACTGAGTTTTGCTAAAACTTGCTGCTGCCCGTCAATTTTGGACAATATCTGCTGCTGTGTGTCATTGAGAGTGCTAATTTCACCTTCCAATCTTTCGACTCGTTGGTCCATCCCTCGGCTCTGATACCAGGCTGGTATATACGAGCTTGAGCCCTTCTTACCTATGGTTGAATGGGGATAAGAGCGAGAAGAGTTGGGATAGATTAACGTATGAGAAAGAAAGGTTAATGGAATAATTCGGATAATAGGGCTTTATCGAGGAAGCCTTGCCTCCCTACTCGCTGAGTAGTTGGTAATAATCAAGTCTGCTTCTTCATTAATATGTTACTAATATATAGCATACTACCTCCACATCCAGTTACATAACCCATGCTATCCACGTCCTCTCCCATTACATCCCACTAATAATAACCTCCTACCTCCACTAACGTTACATGTGATAATGGACTCAATACTAGAAAATATAATAAGTAACCAACTACTAAGTAAGGAACAAATGGCTGACCCATCTATGCTCATGACCTCATGGCTGACCACATGCTTACGTAAGACTCCCCTCCTCACCACGCATGCACGTAACAATGAAGTCGGAGGCCGGGCTGAAAATTATGGCAACATGCTGTTGGGTGAAGATGGCAGTGCCAAAGCAAGAGCAATCCTACTTTCTTTCTAGGAGTCGATTTCCTTTCTTTCCAAAAGCTCCAATTATAGAAGGACAAGTGGCTGAGGAATAAAAGTGAAAGCCTTCGTACAATAGACTAGAGATAGTGATCCTTATAATTAAGGAGCAAGGAAACAACCTTATGGAATCAAACCAAGGTAACTCGACCAATGCGTGCCTCTCATTAAATCGTGGGTGCCAATCTGATGAATCGGGTAAGGAGAGTAGTGGGTTGTGTCACTCCAATGATAACACCCAATTGGAACCGGTTAGGACTGTTAATGCAGTGCAGCCTACCGCTCCACCTCATGGTCGACAACACGTGGTTTCTATTATCTCCAACGGCATGGTTAGTGATGGTGCTATTGTTGTACACCACTCTAAGATCACACACTTTGATCAATTGGCCAAGTCGTCGGAAATTTCTGTAGGAATGGAAGTTGTTAGGTGCAAGAAGGATAAGCAAACTGCTAAGGATCATACTCGGTGGTTTGATCGTATTGCTCTAAACAAACAGTAACCCCATGCGTGTCCTTTTCTGGAACGTATGGGGTTTCAAGAAGGGTGCCGCTAGAACAGCCTTGCTATTTCATCACAATTTCAGAGTGGATAAGGTTCCAAATCTTTGGTTCCTTTAGAGGCGAGGTCTAAAAAAACCTCGCATTATTTCTTCCTCTGATCAGCAGATATCTCTTGAAGTGGAGTGGCACCAGCAAAAAATGGTAATCTCGATCGTATATGCTAGTTGTTTTAGGGCCACTCGTCGATCATTATGGCTGGAACTATAGAATGCACCTTTGGGAACTTCCACGCACCATTATCTATCAACTCGCCCACCCACAACTTTGTATTCTGAAAAATATTTTCATTCAATCCTGACAACTCTTGATGGAGTTTGGTCCCAGCCACCTGTCCTTCCAGAAGTCAATTTTCCCCCATTTCCAATCACCCACCTTTCATTCTTAGAGACAAACCCCCACATCCTTCTCACACTTGGCCATATCGAAGAGTTTTTGTAACACTTTTTCAAATGATCTTGCCTAGAAAGAAATCTAGCTATGAGGAGTCTACTCATGTCTGATTATCATACTTTATCTTCTACACCATCTTGGAGATTAAGGCCTTATTAACATCCCTAAGCTTCCTGATACCCAACCCTCCCTCCTCTTTTGGCTAACATAATGTCTCCCATTTGACAGTGATTCCCTTAACAGCCTCCACATCACCTTTCCATATAAAATTCCTCATCCATTTCTTGAGACACCGAATCAAAGATCGTGGCCACCAATACACTGATAAACTATGAAGTGGCATTCCAGAAATTACTAAACAAATCGACTCCACTCTTCCTACCATAGATAATAACTTACCTTTCCAATTTTCCAGCCTAACCTTAACTCTATCCATCACCGAGAGAAGAGGCTCACGTTTCACCCTGCATATGAATATCTCTACTCCCAAATATTTTGTGGGGAAATTACAAATAAGAATGCCCATCTTGTCAGCAATTCTTTGTTTCATCAAAGGGGATAACCTTCCTAGGAACAATTTACTCTTTTCTAAATTAATTTCCTGACCTGAATACTTTTGATATTTAGATAAAAAAAACTTCAAATTCTT
>NC_056557.1:35970636-36027495 GCF_013358625.1 Macadamia integrifolia
AATAAGGCATTTGTGGACCTCGGTGTAATGGTAAGTTTGCTTCATTGCAAATAAGCTATTGTAGATTTGAATTGAGAAATAGCCTCTTCAAACCTCTAACTTATAGGGAAAGGATTAAGGAGAAAATATGAAGACCTTACATTTGTGGGTAAATAGTGGAGAAAACTTTTTCGCCAAGCTTTTTTCAAAATTTAGTTCAAAATAAATAAATAAATAAAGCTACCTTCCTAGGGTGTATCTCTCTAGCATGCACCATACTTTTGGTAGAATGTTTAAGACTCTCCTAGTGAGTTGGATGCCCCGTCTCTTATTCCAATCCTAATAGGAAAAACAATAAAAGAGACACTTTGTACACAAAGCTCCCACCACTGCAGGGTCTGAAGAGCGTCATAATTTACATATCCTAACACCAACTTCGCAGGGAGACTATTTCTCAACTTAAACTAGGTGGTGCAACCCTATCTCTTTTTCCATCCCTAATGATGTAAAACAATATTAGAATGGTTAATAGAATAATTTGTTAGGGATCCTTTACCATATTAAACATATGAATAACCCTATAGCTTTTAAAATGCAAGAATCATAAAAGATATTTAACCATGGGTATAGTCCCTAAACCAAGATCAATAAAGTACTACCTTCATAGATCTTAAAATACATAACCATATAAATTTACCATATCTATAATAATCAATGGGGCATCCATGACATGAACCATAAATGGGAATAGAGAAGTACTTGTGTAAGTTTAGAAGTCTCATGTGCATAGATCATGAACCTCTGTCCCATGTGGTTAAACATTACTCCTATGAAGATGATAATAACGAACTACGCAAGTGGAGTCCTTCTACTGAAATCTTCTATAGCCTCTTACTCTAGGGTTTCCTCTCTTTCTATGCATTTGCTCTTGTGAGAAAGCCATGCTCCCAAAACTAATAAAGCATTAAAATAATGGTTGCAGGAACCGTCAGTATTCTATTTATAATAGAATCCCTAAAACCCTATTCCACTCTCACAATGGAAAGAGCTAGGAGTTTCCTAATTAGAGTGGGTCTATTATTGCTTGGGTCTAATGGATCAATCGGTATTAGTTAAGCCCACATAAAAATCCTAACAATCTTCCACTTGGGCTACACTGATACTGATGTCTTTTGATTGACACTTGGCCAAATAATCCCAAGATTGAACACCACTCAAATAACCTTTGATTCAATCAATAATCTCTACTGTTGAACAATAGTAGAAAATACACTTCAATATATGGCATATAACTATCTAATGTTACAAACAATAGAAAACTATCAATCCAAATCTCCTGAAAACATATATATATAAGGAATTAATATCATACCTGTGATCACATGAAATATACATTTCCGTATAGGTCCTTTCTTGATCTAAAGATCAGTCTACCTTGAAAACCTCACAGGTAGAAAACTTTGATATTAATCAATACTTGGCAAACCGCCCTTATCTTGAATTAATATCTTACTTTGGCATACCGCCTATGACTAATTGCCATTTCCATGGATTTAGGTTAAATGCCACCATAAATCACAAACTTTGGCAAACCACTTGTGATTAATCACCACTACCATAGATTTATGTTAAATACCACCATAAATCACAACCTTTAGTAAACCGCCTGTGATAAACTACCACTTCTTTGGACTTAGGCTAAATACAGTCATACATCACAAATTCTAACAAAATATCATCAATTACCTTGACTTATCATCAATTACTTTGGCTAAGTACTGTCAATAAACCTTAGCAGGCACAGCTTTAAACTTTGATTTTTACCATCTTTAAACTTTGGTTGTTGCTGTCATGATATATTTGGTTAAGTACGTTCCATCTCTCTCTCTCTCTCTCTCTCTCTCTCTCTGCTCTCTCTCTCTCTCTCTCTCTCTCTCTCTCTCTCTCTCTCTCTCTCTCTCTCTCTCTCTCTCTCTCTCTCTCTCTCTCTCTTGCATCTAGGGGTGTCAGTACACCAAGATGGGTCGGGTTTTTAAAACCCCAACCCAATCCTACGTTCACTTAATTCAGTCCATGTCCAGCCCAATCTTCGGTTGAACTAGGATGTCTCAGTCTATGCCCATGCAGTCCTATCAATCTCAACCTAACCTACTTGACCCCAATTGGATTGGGTTGATGTAATTGACCCTATCTACCTATCAAACCCTAAATTTTGTGTCATTTCAGGGCTGGGTTGGTCTGATTGACCCTGGTTCTTTAGGATTTAGGATGGCTTGGCTTTTTTTTCTTCCCTAACTAGAATTAAAAAAAAAAAAAAATGAATGAGTAAATTAGAGAAGTGGGTGTGGACAATGGTGTTGCCATGTTGGCACGGATTTAGGAGATGGTATCAGTATCGATAGCCATATTGGTAACTGTCAATATTGATTTGATACCTATTTGAATCAGATTAGATCGACACTTATCGATCGGTTTTGCCTTTTTTTATGTATAATTTTAGACTGTTTTACCCCTGAAACGATATGGATAATCGATCCAAATCGATCAAGGATCAGGGATCAATCTCAATCGATACTAATCTGATATAAACAAATATGGTTGATACAATACCGATACTTGAAACCATGATTGTTGGTGGATTAAAAAATTAATAATAATGTGATGTCATGGGTTGATTAAGAAATAAAGAGTATGGGTGGTTTTTTTGTTTGTAACAAAATATCTATTGATCAAGACGTGTGAAGCTCGTGGGAGGTGTGGTGTAGGTGGAAGCACGTGGGAAGTGTGGTGACGGTGGATTAGAAAATGAAGAATATCGATAGATAGAATGTAGGGAAAATTACTTGATTACCCACATTTGGGTTTTTCATTACCAAACTACCCAATTAATGTTTGGGTTTACAAAACTACCCAAAACAGTAACATCACTCAACTAATGATGGCTTTTACCATTTTTACCCCCAACTTCCCTCCACCTCCCTCTTCTCCGATCACCCTTCCCTGCAACTACCCTGCTCAACCTTCCGGCAACCCCCCATCCCTCACCTGGTGAGAGATCATCAAAGGGATCCACGACGGCTCCATTACTCCAGCAATGTCTGCATTGATTTTCGGCGCAGTGAGTGTTGCCGTGGAGATGCTTATGAGTTCATCCATGGCGTTTTGAGTGCTGGCTTCACAAGCTCCATGCTTTGCCTTTGCATACTTAGCAGATTCATTTCGGTATTGCAGGGAAAGAATTGAGATCAGCATGTGACAACCTTCTTGGGAGAGGGCTTGGATTTAATGAAAAAGAGGAAAAAAAAAAAAAGTTATGAATCAACACCAGGCATGGCTATCTCTGCAAATCTAGCATCAAGTGTCGATCCAACAAGATATACCCAAAAAATCTCCCAAATGTGATGAACTGATGTTGGAAACTGAACGTCTCTAAACATATGGAAACAAGTGTCGGATTCAATAGGAAATACCCCAAAAAAAAAAAAAAAACCCTGTAAAAAAGAGTCTGTATGAGTGACCGATTAACACCGGACATCCGCCATCTGTACAAATCTAACTTAGAGCATTGGAGGTGTCCGTGTCTACAAATCTGACATTGAACATCTGACTCAACTGAAAAATCCCCCAAAATGAGAGAGAGAGAGAGAGAGAGAGAAATTAACTTATCGATCACCTATGACTGCCTGGCTATTTTACAATGTTCTCAGGGATTGAAGTGAAGATTGAGAGATTCACATGCCATGTGCGATGTGCAGGGGTCGAAACGGCACTACACAAGGTTGTCTGGTGTTAGCGATGGCGAGGGGCTAGCGATGACGCATAGGACAATGGGTAGTGGCTGAGAAGTCGAGTGGATTAGAGACATGCAGGATGGGGATTTTGAATGGTGGTTACAAAGAAGGGTGATCAGAGAAGGAAGTGGAGGATGTTGGGGGTAAAAATGGAAAAATATATCATTCTTTGGGTGAAGGTTACTATTTTGGGTAGTTTTGTAAATCCAAACTTAATTTTGTGTAATTTTGTTAACTAAAACATAAAATGGATAATTTTGTAAAGAAAAACCCAAAAATGGATAATCATGTAATTTTCCCTAGAATATATATAGGAAAAAGGCCCAAACCTAGGCGGGCCCAAAAAAATAATGTTGCTTTCTATTTCGTGCACAGAATATGTTTCCGCACTTCCTCGAATCAGTCCTGTGTGCCAGTGATATTTACATAGATTGGTAGACTTCTCTCTCATCATTTATTTATGAGAGAGAGAATACATCAGCACCCATAACCAATAGGAGAACGTTCACAAGTATCGTCAATGCGGGATGGTGGGATCTTTTACACCTATTATTGTGCCATGGCACAAGCACACACAATCGGATAATATTTTTTTCCTCCTTTATGTATACATTATTCTCTCAGCCGAAGACCTTACCCAGGTCACTGAAAATCCGAGCTCAGGCCCGCCCTATGGACTGGGACAGGCTAAATTGACACTCCAAAATGCAACTTTTGGGAATTTAAAATTCAGAAAGCATCCTTTAATTTAATCTAAGTATACTTTACATGCAAACAATATTAATTCTTCAACTACCAAAAAAAAATAAGATTAATTCTTCAACGACCAACAAGAAATCTTTAATTCTTCAACGACCAACAAAAAATCTTTAATTCTTCAACGACCAACAAAAAATCTCCATAAAATTTGGTGAATCATCTAAACATCATCGTTTCAACCAACCTTTTAATTAATAATTGGATCCTGCTACAGTGAGTGACTCAACCAGTGAGTTTCAAGAGATTGAACATTGAAGATTGTGGTTATGGTTTGGGGTTCCATCATAGATTTAGGTATTAGTATATCGGACATCAGATCTTTGCAAATTGATCATTTTTCTTTTACTTTTTTTTTTTAAATATATTTTCTTAATGTTTTATCTCTGAAATGATATGGATAACTGATCCGATCAATCAGATATTGAATATGGGTCTCAGCCTACACTAATATGATACGGCATATATAATATCAATACTTAAAACCAAGTCCCATGCCTTTATTTTTCATGCCCTTTTCAACCTCTCTAATTCATTATAAATAGATAAATGCCTGCAACCCTGTTTATCATATGATCCAATAAATCAACCTGAAAAAAAATTTCAACTTATTAGGGATTTCCAGCTCCATAATTCTCCTCAAACACCCAAATGTCAAGCCCTCATGTCACTGATCTCCCCAAATTTTTGCAAGAAGAGGGACTGACCCAAGAGTGCAAAACCCTCCTCTCCTCTCTCCCTAGAAACAAAGGATGGATTGTTAATCTCTTCCAGTACCAAGGCTTCTGGTACACATCAAGGCAACTCCAGGGAGTTCTCACTTGCCAACATCACTTCCAAGCTAACTCAGACGATCTCCTTCTCATCACCACTCCCAAATCCGGCACCACTTGGCTTAAGGCCATCACCTTCGCCGTCATCAATCGCAATCGTTACTCCTCATCCGACCACCCACTTCTCACAACCAACCCACATGAGCTTGTTCCTTTCTTAGAACTCAAGCTCTTTGTTGACAACCAAATTCCTGACCTCACCTCCTTTGCGTCTCCCAGGCTTTTCTCCACACATATACCATATGTATCCCTCCCTGAATCTGTAAAGAAACAAGGTTGCAAAATGGTTTTTCTCTGTAGAGACCCAAGAGATATGTTTATCTCAAATTGGCACTTCACAAACAAGCTGAGGCCCCAAACGATGGGGACCCTTTTATTGGAAGAGGCGTTTGAGAGTTTCTGTAAGGGTGTGTGTGTCTATGGGCCCATCTGGGATCACATCTTAGAGTACTGGAAACAAAGCCTGGAGAGACCTGAAAAGGTGTATTTCTTGAAGTTTGAGGAGATGAAGGCTGAGCCAAGTGTTCAGTTGAAAAGGTTGGCAGAGTTCTTTGGATGTCCAATTTCAGAGGAAGAGGAAAAAGAAGGGGTAGTAGAGGAGATATTGAAGCTGTGTAGTTTTGATCATTTGAGCAACCTGGATGTGAACAAGACTGGGAAGTTGCCTTCTAGAGTAGAAAACAGCATGTTCTTTAGGAAGGGTGAGGTGGGAGATTGGGTGAATCATTTTACGCCTGAGATGGTAAAGGAGTTTGAACGAATCATGGAGGTGAAGTTCCATGGATCTGGTTTACAGTTTTAGGTGTATCTGATTCATCTTTATTCATTCATAGTTCTTGCTTTTGTGTTGTAGATCTTTGTTTGCAAGTGTGTTTGCCTTCTTGGGTGAGGTAGACCGGCAGATTAGATTATTCTATGTAATAAGTGTACCAATAATTTTAATCACAAAAATTAGGTTGTTGTTGGTTTTAAGCAATTGAGGGAAAAAAAATACCCTATTTTCAAACGGAGAGGAGTTAAGTACAAGAATCTGAGTTCCAATTTTCGTACAATTAAGAGGTGGAAGTGTGTAATCTACTTATTATTTCTCCTAATCTTTTATGGAGTCCTTATTTCCTACTTTCACTCCACATATATAGGGTTACATCATTACAAAAGGAGAAAGAAAGTAGTTTTTAAATAAAAATAGATTATATATATATATATATATATAAAAGGAGAAACCATATATAACATTTAAGTCGAAAAGAAAATAGAGGGCATTTAAGTCGGAAGAGAGAGAGAGAGAGAGTGCTAATAGCATTATAGGTAATCTCGATACTGGTTTTTAGTGGACTACACGCATCGACAAAGGAAACGTACGAGAACCCAAGACCAAGTTCTCATACGAAGACTTGATCCGGACTCAATATTGTAATCCAAGGCCAAGAATGTTTGTAAGTTCCTTCGAAAAACTAGGAGAGATCTTCGTCATCGCTCCAAATGGAGTCCACCTCGTATCCCTTCTCTCTTGTCTTCATCATCCAATGAAGAAGTCCCCTCGTTGTTGCCTCACCACCATTTTCTGTCATCAAATAATTAGCCTGAAGTAAGATACATATTCCTTTTCTATAAGAGCATATGCCCAGCCAAAAATGTTTGTGGTTTGATATGAAATCCTTATTATAATAAGAATCTTCTTGTAGAAAAAAGAGAGAGGTGAATCATCACGTACGTGAACATCCCTGATCCGTGGATATGGCATCTATTAAATTAGGAGAAAGGAAATAGATGCCATATCCACAGACCAGGGACATTCACGTACATGAAGATTCACCAGACTGTAGAAAAAGGGAATATAAGTAAAAGTAACAGCGAGTCCATATGGCTCCGTTGCCGACATGGGTCGCTAGGGGTGTTAATCCCAAGCTTGTCCTGATTCGATCGATCGGGCCCATAGTTAGCAAAAATGGGAATGGAAAAAAAAAACAAAAATGGACGGTACGGGTTTTAGACAGTAAAAATTTTCAAACGATACTGTCAAATAAATGGCCAAAAAAACAAAGAACGGAGAAAAATGGAAAATGGAAGGTACGGGTTTTAAACGTGTAGATTTCAAACAAAAGGAAAAAAAAAATGTAGTATACTCGTATAAATTAAGGAATTATTACATGCATACCTACATCTATTGTTCAAAACAACTATAGTATCCAACACTAATGCATATATACCTCATGTCTGTTTTATAACATATAATTGAATATCATCCAACACCAATTCTAAATTCAAACACCATACATGTTCAAGTTTTATTGAGCAATGTGGATTGGCTATGATGTTGTTCATTGTTGTCAACATAGTCAACACACTCTTGGAGTAATGTATGTTCAATTTGAGTTGGGAGTCATCACTTTAGAAACATTTTTTCAGCAAACGCTTCAGTTTATATCTCGATTTCAGGGTCCATACATTGATATTGAGTTAAAGGTGATATCATGAGAAATATAGGCTATTGAGTTAGCTTCAAGTCGGCGAAAGAATCAGGTCAATCAAAGTTCTGGAGAGAGAGACATGATCAATTAAGTAGACATTATGTTCAACTAGTTAAGTCTTAAAAACACCAAAAAATGGGAACATGTTTAAACGTGTTTAGAATGGGAATGCTTTCCGTTTGGAGTTTTTTCAAGTATCTTTGGGAAGCATACGGAAAAACGTGTTCTAAACGATAAAAAACGAAAACATGTTTAAAACTCTGCGCTTTTGCTAATAGTGATTGGGCCCGATCGTTTAAAGATCGGCCCAGCCTACACCAAATTTTAAACGTGCCAGGCCTGAGCCTAACTTGTTTTATAAATAGATAGTACATGATGCAAAGGGGTAAGCCCGACCTGTGCTGATTGTCCCAACACGTTTACAAGCCTGAATCAACTCGACTCCTTTAGCCTGACCGTTTTTATGTATATATATATTGGATAAAATATGGTATATATTGATATTTTTATCACTTATTGATTGTAATTAAGTGTAATATCTTTCTAAATTGTTGATGATTTAATATAATATATTAAAGTATCTCAAATCTAAGACAACTAAAGACTGTTGAAGGCTTTATTGGTACATTACCCTGTTTAAAGCCCGTCTATAGCTCGATTAGCCCAATTAGGAGAAGCTGAGTTAAAGCCCAAAACCCGACTGAGCCCGACTTGAGATCGATTGAGACCAACTCATTCCTTAAATATATAGGTCAAGGTCCAAAGGTACAGGGCCACTAAGCCCGACTGACACCAGATCGACCCAACCCGACCAATTGACACCCTACATAAGCCAATGAAAGGCCATGGGAGCATTATCGTCAACGCATACAGGATATCGTACTCTTTTCACGCCTACACCTCTCCAGGCATTTCTAAGGCTAGACTGAGGTTCTCTTAACCTTTTTTTGTACTTTCCATATTGCATTAGTTTCACCGTTAGATTGCTTTTGGTGTGATTCCACATAAAAGTGGACAGTAAGTAACTCAGTGCTCCATATGAGGGAAACGAAAGAAAATTCAGTTCTTATTCCTCCCACGTGTTCAAACTTTTTTAGCGGTTTCCCTAGAGATCTCTGTGATTAATGCGAACTTCATTTCAAACTGTTGCTGAATCCATGGGCAGGCAAGAGAGAGCTTCTACAGTTCAACACTTTTACTGCAAAAGTGTGTGCGTATGTCTTTGGCAGTCAACCAGAGAGAGGCACGGTTCTAAAACTCAGATCGGATTAGGGTGGATCAATCAGTATCACCCATATCAGATCGGGTATAAATGTAACATAAAAAAAATATTTTATAAATCTATTGGATAAAATCCGATCCAGGTCAATCCATGTCAATGTCAGTCAAGACCAATCTTGAGACCGATCCGAAGTAATAAAATCTTGACCAAAGTTAGCCATAATATTCAAACTGGATATTAATTTTGTTTATTTGTTTCATATATTTTTGTTATGTCCCTACATGTTACAAATGATTATAAGATACAATAGGGGAGGGTTGAAATCGTCTGTAATTCCGATCTCGTACAATTTTGTGCAATATCACTTTCAAGCAGTGACACGTGTATTGATACTAATACAATGGCCGCAGATCTTTGTACAACTAATAAAACATTAAATTAGTGAAAAGACATTTAAATCAGATCTGGACCATTGCATTGGTATCAATACACGTGTCACCCCCTGAAGGTGGTATTTCACGGAATTGTACGAGATCGGAATTGCAGACGATTTTTTTCACAATAGGGGATGTTGAATGTTTTATTGCATTGTTGAATGAAGAAAAAAAAAAGCATTTAGTATATATATCATCTGGCCTTCTATGGTTAGTTATACTAACCCTTACGATTGTTTGGAATTTTCTCTTCTTAAAGATCGTGTGAGATTCTCAGGGAGAATACCCATGTTTGTATTTGTAATTTAGGTCTAACTAAGGCATCAAGGGTACATAGGCATAGGGAGCTTGCTGAAATTCATACCATGCCATAGATGAAAACTTTATTATCTCCATATGAAACCAAGCCCGAATCCTAAAATCAAGTCATTCCTTGCCTTAGTAACCAACATATGAAAGAGCATTGAGATATCACACTTCGTCTGAAAGATTTATCTTGATGTGAGAATGAATCCCATCCCATAATCCATGAAGATAGACAAGGGTCTTCTCCCTCAGAGATTGAGATCTAGAGTCCCAAAGCACTCCCAAGCCAAATTGCTTGAGCAAACGTGCAGCCAACAAAATATGTGAAATTGTTTCTCTGTTACCGCATCTTCCACCCAAAAGATCTACATTAATATTTCAATGTCAAAGGGCATCTGCAATAGCAACCCCTGCGTAAGGGTGTTGTTTGGCTCCGTTGTAGAAAATTTGATTCGATGCAAGATTTTTTAGGTAAAATCAAAATCGAATCATTTAATAAACAGTTTCATATATTAAAACCAAAACCATTATATAAATGATTTTCTTATCCAAAAAACTTCTTTACCTTTAAAATTTTTAGTGAAATGGATGTAAATTGTTACATAGAATTGAATTTTTTATTTTTATATATTTTTTTAATAGTTTTTTAATGTAAACTTAAATTTTTTTTATTGAAATGTATGTAAATTTAACATTGAATTACTTAAACTTATTACGTATATCTTAATCAGTTTACTGGTTTATTTAAACAGTTTAAACTTTAAAATCAAAACTGAATCACGGTTTTAATTTTAAAATCAAAACCGAACCATTTAATAAATGGCTTCACAGTTTCGATATAAATAATTCGATTCAATTCGATTTGATTTCGACAAACGATTTCTATTTTAAAATCACATCCTTACCCCTGTGGCACAATCTCTTCACGAGAATCTCTATATTTTTGGTAAAGTAGGGCAATTCCAAACCTGCTTCCACACACTATTTAGAATGCGACCCCAAGAATGAAGTATTGAAGATGATGGCTTTGTCATCTCTGTCACTCAAATGATTGGATAAGAAATGGTAAGCACTTTCTTGATTGAGCGATGCCCATTCCTTGAGGCACTCCAGTCAAGCTTATCAATTGCATCCATATCACTAGGAGAAAAGAAATGCTCCAAAACATCAATCCGCCAACTTCTACTTTCTGGGTCAATGAGTTCGGAAGCCCTTTCCAAAGGTGAATCTGTAAGTCATGGAGAAGTAACTTTAAATCCCTTAATTGTAGGGATCCAATTATCATTTCATAGAAAAGAATGTACAAAATGATAATAAAACTCACAAAATTACAAGACATAAAATCTAATCTAAACCCCACCTTCGGCATGGCCATTAGTAGGGGAAAGATCAGAACAAACATAATCTAAATCTTGCTCTACCCTGAGCATTTAAACTTAATTCCTCATGCAGCATCGAATTCCAATTTTGAGGAACCATAGAAGACTCCGACTTCACAGCCATCTTAGCCAGGTAATCTACTATCAAATTTGATTCCCTAAAGCAATGAGATATCTTCCAAAATGTTGAAAGGAAAACCATCGTTGCATAACAAACCATGGTACAAGATCCATCATGACCATTATCACCACTGAAGTTGAATCACATTTTATCCATAAATGAGAAAGATCAAAGCATAAAATTCCACATCAAAATTAGTTTTAACACTAAGGAAGAGACCGAAAGATGAAATCACTCTAGCCGACTCATCTCTAAAGACTCTCCCAACGGTTGCTTTTCCTGGGTTTCCAAGTGAGTAGCCATCAACATTTAGCTTGATCCACATCCTTTCAGGCTGACTGACACCTGAAAACTTCCAACAATTTCTCTGTTCTTGGTAGAGGAACAGAGATGGCCACCTTCTTTGAACTAATCAAATTTGCCACTGAATGGATTTTTCCTTTGATGTTGTGAGATTGAAGCCTAAGACACTCAACATGAAGGAGAAGACGACTTGGAGAATTCTGGCCACACATTTAAATCTGCGAGAGTTCTTTTCTAACCCAAAAAAAGTAAGGGATAAGAATAAAATCAGCAAACCACACTCCTTTAAGGCCAAGAGTACTGGCTTTGTGAGACCACCATTTACCGTAGCCAATCCAGTCATCTCCGATGGATCCATTCCAGGAGATCCCAAAGAAATGAGAAAAGGAGAGCCATAAATACCTTGAGAAATTGCATTCAAGAAACAGATGGAAAAGAGATTCTTCAGAATTCAAACATAACTCACATCTAGAGGGAAGACACACCCCTTTAGCTTTAACCTTGTCATCACAAGGAATTTTATTATGAATGAGCCTCTAGCCAAAAACTGATTGACGAGAAAGGAGATGAGAGTTCCAAATCAACTTTGACCAGCCCACTTCAGGAGAAGATTTCTGCAGACCCTCCCAGGCTGATTTGGAGGGAAAATTCCCTCAAGAAGATAGGTCCCAACTGCACACATCCTCCATATTCCCCCTCGGAATTGGGAAATCCATTACATCATTAATTATTTTCCTTAAGAAAGTGGAACGAACCTGAGGAAATATCCATTGATGATCAACAATAAAATCAACCAACTTCATCAATCTTCCTTGAAAAAAAGAAGAATAAGAGGGGATTGACTTGCCATTGAACTTGAGCCTAGCTGTTGACCTTGCCAAAAAAGACTTTTCCTACCATTACCCACAGTCCAGCACTCAAGAGATGAAACAAAATCTCATAAATTTTTAATGCCTTTCCAAATGGAAGATTGCTTAGATCCTCCTTTGAGAGATCTGTCCAGCTGAACAAATCTTGCCCAAAAAAAATTGGCCATCAGAGAGTCTTTATGTTTCACCTGCCAAACCAACTTGCTATGGCAAGCTTTATTCACATCTCTTAGACGACGAATTCCGAGGCATCCTCAGATTTAGGCTTGCAAACAGTTCCCACTTAACTCTTATTTTCTTCACCGAATCAATCTCCCCAGTCCAAATAAAGTTTCTAATCCAACGCTCCACTAACTTTATAATCGACTCTGGCCACCAATACACTGCAAAGTTGTGGATGGGCATACCTGCAATCATAGAGCACACGAGCTCCACTCTTCCAGCCATAGAGAAGAGTTTACCACACCATCCTTATAGATTAATGACTTGAGATGATAGTAAAAAATGAAGAAATTTTTTAAAATAAGTGGAAATATTTCAGCATCATTGCATTATCCTTTGGACCTAGATCCTCTCAAGTACGCCTAGTGCGTTAACGTACATTGGACGGTTGGAAGCACATGGGCACTCATCCTTGGCTGTCCAATGCACACTAGGTGCACTTGAGAGGACCTTTGTCCTTATCCTTTCCAATGAATATATACAAGTGAATACAAAATCTTCATTACCAAAAAAGAAACTTGAAGAGCCCATTTGATTTTGTTTCTGTTGTTTAAACAGCAGAGATGGTTTTTTCTGTTTTGTGCTTAGAAACGATTTTTTGAATTGCAAAAAGGTATTTGATTTTTTTGTTTCCCAAAAAGTTTTCAACAGTATAGTCGGGTTCAAGACATGAGTGAAGGCACAATGTTGAAGGTATGCATCTCACGAGTGAAGGAACAACGTTGGAGTTGTAGGTATGCTTCGTGCAGATGAGCTTTAGAAGGATGAAGGTAGTACGAGACTAAGAGCTTCACACAACCAGGTTGTAATGCCGCTTCTAGATAGTGAGAAGTTTCAACAATGGGTTGGAGTTGGGATAGGTCAAGTGAAATATTGGGTTTTTTCATATTTTTTGTCCCTCCCACTTATTTCTAGAAACAAAAAAATAAGGGCCCATTTGATTTTGTTTCCAAAACATGTTTTTCCATTTTTCTATGTTCAGAAATGGAAAAACACTCAAAAATTTGATTGATTTTTCTATTTCATTCCACTTATTTTTTAGAACAAAAATAGAAATTTATGCATATTTTTGTGTAAAGAAACAGGAATGGAGAAACAAGTCAAACTTGTTTTTCTGTTTCTAGAAACAAGTGGAAGGGATAAAAATTACCCGATACTTCACTCGATCTCCCCCAACCCCAACCCATTGTTGAAACTTCTCGCTATCTAGATGCGACAATTTCAACCTGGTTGTGGGAAGCTCACAGATTTGGATTGCCTTCATCCTTTTGAAGTTCGTCTCCACGAAGCATACATACAACTCTCTTCACTCGTGAGTTGCGTATCTACAACATCGTGCCTTCACACTTGTCTTGAACCCGACTACATTGCTGAAAAAGTTTCAAAAAACAAAAAAATAAACACCTTTTTGTAATTCCAAAAATTATTTCTTAGCATAGAAACGAAAAAATAAAAATAAAAATAAAAATAAAAAGAAAAATAAAAAAACGGTTTCTGGCCCCTAAGTCTGACTTGTTTCTCCTCTTGTTTCTAGACACAGCTGAAACAAAATCAAGCGGCCCCTAAGGGCCCGTTTGATAATGTTTCAAGAAACGCGCTGACTTGTTTCTCCTCTTGTTTCTAGACACAGCTGAAACAAAATCAAGCGGCCCCTAAGGGCCCGTTTGATAATGTTTCAAGAAACGCGTTTCTGCTGTTTCTGTTTCCAGAAACAGCAGAAACGGAGCAAAAAGCGTTTGATAAAACTGTTTCGTTTCACTTATTTTTAGAAATATAAATAGAAATTTTTACTTATTTATGGTTCAAAAAACAACCCAGGCGAAACAAGTTCAACTTGTTTCGCCGTTTCTCGAAACGACTTGTGGCAATTCTTTCACTGGTTATCATCGACTTCTAAAAACATGACTTATCAAATACCTTCAATTCCGTTTTTGTTTCTAGAAACGGAAATTTATGTTTCTGCCATTTCTTGAAATAGAAACGGCAGAAATGTTATCAAACAGGCCCTAAGTTTGACTTGTTTCTCCTTCTATTTCTGGACACAGAAATAGGTATAAATTCTATTTCTATTTCAAAAAACAAGTGAAACGAAACACAAAAATCAAACGGTTTTTCGGGTGTTTTTACGTTTCTGAGCATAGAAAAATGGAAAAACACATTTCCAAAAACAAAATCTAATGACTTTGTCACAAAGATCATTGTCGATGATGATGAGTTTATTCTTTTCAACCTTCACTCCCCAAATAACACGTTTGAAATGGAGTTCTTTTAGAATGGATTTATAAAATAAAATAAAAAATACATCAATTTTTTGGAGAATATAGGAAGTTATGTTTCCATTCTGGAGACTGTTAAAAAAATAAAAATGGCGATAGTTTTCTTTAGTGGAGAAGAAAGAATCTCCCTCATCACTAGTGATTTAACCTTGTGAATGAACTCCAGTGTCATCATACTCTCAACCCCTATTGTATAGGGTTCAAAACAGGATTCAGCTCCTTTCTGATGATTCCTCACTCCAATCACTCTCCAATTAGACACATACTCATTGAAGAGGATCCCAATCTTCCAAAACACTCCTCCCTAACTTAATTACACGTGGTGAGAGATTTTCTCCTTAACCGTGAGTAACATAAAGGCGATAGATTAGTTACTGTTGCAAGTTTATGAATTTTTACTACCCAAAGCATTGGATGTACTAAACCCAAAACAGATATGATGGTGGGGCATATAATAATTAAACATAGGGAAATTAACAAATACCAATTTAAATTTCTCCCTCCTATGACCTATCCATATGTTAGCTTAAATAAAAGGGGAAAAAAAAAAGTCATTAGCGACATGGCTAGATCAGCCTTGGAGAGTTTTAGGTTGTTATTGGGGGTACATCCATATATTGATTTATTCAAGTCAATATAGTTGAAACCACTACTACGTGGCGCATTTTAGAGATTTCATCATCTTGCTTCAACCGCTTCAACCTTTGAAATCCATTCCTCTCTCACTCTTATAATCTGAAAGCGGATCATCTGTTCATACAAGCAGTTTAAATTATCTACTTGTACGGTAAATAAGTGCCATGTGTCCAACCTCTTTACGGAGGTAATCTTCCATTATTTTTGTTATTTAAATTTTTAAATTTTTTTTTATTTTTCTTATTTTTAAGAAATTTAAAATTATTCAATTTTATTAACCTTTTTTAATCTCCTCTTTTTGTAGGGAGTTTCAAATCATGAAAATCTTTCACGTCTCTCTCTCTCTCTTATGAAGATTCTCGATCATCGCTTTGTTGATCATGTGTGAATACATGTATGGCTGAAAACCATTACAAGCATGGATTGAAATCGTCTATGATATGGAAGCCCACTTTTCTTCTTCTTCTTCCTCCCTCTCTCTAGACGCCTCCGCCCACGCCACCGGCGGCGCCGCTGCTTCCTCCTCTGGAAGAACAGATGATGGGATTTGCCGACCCGGCGGGAACCCAAATTCCTGTTTCGATGGGGAGAGATAACCAGTGAAGCTAGACTGTCATTTGTTGATACAAGAAAAGATCGGAGAAATACTTCTGCAGACCACCAGCGGAGGAGGAGAAAGAGGTAAACACTAATTAAGAAACGGTATGTGGGATCTCAACGACTCACCTGATCGGAGGAGAGAAGAGTCGGAGGGGGCTTCTCTGTAGTCGGAAACGATAAGAGGGGGAAAGGGGTTGGATCCGTTTCCAATGACAATTCGAGTTCTTCTGCTTTAGTTATCGAAGATGGATCTTAGGAAGAAGAGGAAGACGACGGCGACGATGGTGTTGAAGGAACGCGTGGGAAGAACAGTACGATCTTTGGTTTTCCTGTGACGACCCACAATGACACCAACAACAACTATGCTTCAGAGAGTGACCAGGTCGTGACCAGGCAATTTTTTCCAATGGAGGAACTGGAAATGGGGACGACCCAGGCTGCTGCTTCCTCTCCTTTCCCAAGGGCTCACTGGGTTGGCGTTAAATTCTGCCAATCTGAACCCCTCGCTGCAACTGCCAAGGCCACAGCCGAGGTTTCGCCGCCAATGAAGAAAGTCGCCGAGGGCCCACGTCTCCAAATTCATTAGTCGCAGAGGATTTCGATCCTACAAGCATAGGTATAGTAATTGAACTCATCAATCTATCTGAGTATAGGAGATTGATAGTATATTCCTTAATAAATCTCTTCTAATATTTTCTATTTTCTTATTTTTATTGGATTTGTTTTGCAACTTCAATTTTAAGTTTCTGGATATGCCTTTGCACTTCCATCAAACATATATTTGTGGATAGAAATAAGTGTACCTTTAGCTAATTCTTCTCTCAAATTTCTTATACTTCATTGTAGATGATTTTCACCCATAGAGACAGTGATCAGCACTCAAAGAATACGAAAAAAAACAAACGTTACTCCAGTCACTAAAACATGTTTGAAATTAGAGAAAAACGAAGAGAGAAAAAGAGACGTGGAGGATACTACTCCATTTGAGATTTCTAGAGATAAAATTGAAAAAAAAAAAACAAATATATATAATTAATGAAAATCGGTAATAGTTAATGAATCCAATTACTATAACATTGCCTGTAATGATTTTCAGTCACACATGATTAACGAAGTAATGATTGAAATATATATATATATATATATATATATAAAGAGACGCGGAAGATATCTACAATTTGAAACTCCCACAAATAAATGAAATAAAAAAATTAATAAAAATTTGAATAATTTTAAATTCTTTAAAAATTAGAAATTTTAAAAAATTAAAATTTTGAATAAAAAAATTAACAAAAGATTACCTCCGTAAGTAAAGACATTGAACACGTGGCTATTTACCGTCGTACCGCTCTCTCAGAGTCTCACATGTGTCACTAGCCCTAAATCTCTAATGGCTTCGTCTCAGAGATCAATGTCGACGACGAAGATGGCGAGAACAGACAAAGCCCGTTCAATCTTCGATAGATTCGATGCCAACAGTGACGGAAGCCTCAGCCGCGACGAGATGGGTGCGCTTGTCACCACTGTCAACCCAAATGTCAACCTCAGTTCCGATCAGATCTCCGCCATTCTTGACGAAGTTTTTTCCGGTCGTATTCCGATTTCATCGAAAATTCTTTGACAGGTCTCTCCTTCAACGGCCTTCTTCGCATCTATGATGATGGCGCCTGCGATGTTGACAGGGATTACTCAGCCCTCTTCCATTCCTCTCTGGCCATCTCCACAACCCAATTGAATGATGCCCCTCCTAATTCCCCTTCGTATTCGATGATTGGTTTAGCCGATAAGTCGACGACGACGACGACGACGACGACGAGGGTTGCAGCTGCTTGTGCTAAGTCGCCCAACCATGGTGTCGAATATGATAATACCTAGAAGCTTGTCGAGGATCTGGAGACAGTTATCAGAGGGAGAATTAAAGCTCGTGGTCACAAGACGGATTTTAGAGTAGAACTTGATCATAAGAGGTTCATCTGGGATGAGAATTGTGGGGATTTTAGGACACTTTTGAAGGAGGTGAGGGAGATTCGGGTTGCCATTGATCGGAATTTGTCGAGGGAACAGGCTTTTGATAGGCATATGGCGATTGGACAGTATTATAATCTTCTTACAGATTCTCTTCAGAGCTTCCAGCGCGCGGTAGATTTGAGCCCTATTGATGTTCGGGTGCAATTCAAGGTAGGCTACTGTTTATACTTGTTAGGGAGGTCAAATGAGGCTAAGCTTAGTTATATGTTGGGTCTGGAGTTGGCAGCTGAGACCAATTCGAACAGATGGTTGGGACTGTTACCAAAGCTACACATACAATTGGGGATTGTTTTGAAAGGAGAAGGGATGTTGTTCTGTGCATGTGAGCATTATTGTGAGGCCTTGGTTCTGTGTCCAACAAATGATCGGGCTTTTTGGCTCTTGGGGACTGCGTTGCTTCAACTAGGGGAGTATAGGTCAGCAGAGAAAGCATTAGAGGAGGCAGTGTTCTTGAAACCGGGATTTGCAGATGCCCATTATGATCTTGGATCGGCTCTTCATGAATTGGGGGAGGATGAGAGAGCAGTTTTGGAGTTTCAGAGGACCATTGATCTAAATCCCAACCATTTGGATGCTCTGTACGAGCTTGGTTGCTTGTTTCAGGACATGGGTCGGTATCATAGGGCTGCAGAGATGTATGAGAGAATTATGGGGCCTCAGCAAGATGACAGACTTGGCTGCATTACCTGAATTAATGGCACATATGAAGGAGCAGTTGGAGAAGAAAAATCAAGGTGGTCATGACTTGAGTGCATGAGCTAAGATAAAGAAGGGTTTGGCAGATGGAGTGCCTGTGATCAAAAGGGTAACTAAGAAAACCAAGAGAGATGTTTCTCTTCTGAATAAGGAGATTGAAGAATGGAAACCACCCGTTTCATATTCAGCGAGTGAGGAACCAAAGAAGCCATTGATAAGTGAGGCAACATTAGAGTTGATTTTGCGAAAGATGCTTCACTATCTAACACCAGAAGATTTTCGGGTAACAGTTGTAAAAGTTAGCCAAAAAATTTTGCGAGTCTTGGATGCTACCAGTTCTGGGAGAATCGACTTGGGCATGTTTTATGCTGTCATTGCTCCCATCTGTGCCTGGGAACCAGGAAAACGCAAGCGTGCAGCCTTTGATGCTCTATTATGGCGGCGGTAGAGGAAGAAGGATGGTCAAGATGTAATACAAAAGGTTGATGCATTAATCTACATGAGGTACTAGAGACTCATTTATCTATCTTCTCCTCATCAAGGATATAGTGACCAATTGGTAGACCATGTAGAAGATGATGATAACACTATGATTTCATTCCCTGAGTTCCTCCAAATATTTGATGACCACAGATGGGGCTTTGAAATCGTCAGCACTTTGGTGAACCTTGAAATCCATGGCAGGTTCCGTCGTGATGAGCATTCTTGTGATATATGCCGGTACCCAATGATTAGGCCTAGATTTGAAGGAAGGATTTCTCACTTCAGCCTTTGTATGAAGTAGTGAGCCTGGATCCACTGCTGCTGATCGTACGAGTTAGTATTCAATACTTATCTCATCTTCTATCATTACAAGGATAAGAAGGGGTATATTTAAAAACAAAAATGACAGGTGATGAACATTAATTAAATTGAAATGGAAAACCCTTTTGGGGAACCTTGACCATCCATTTTACTGGTTCCTTTCCTTTATATCACACTAAAGAGAGAGGTCACAGAATCATTAGGCAAGGTACCATCTCTGTTTTGTGAATCGGCTCTTTTGAAAGTGCTCTCCATGTGGGGAGGCACCCCACGTGGGTAGAGAATCCAGACTCGTGCAGCTGGAAAAGGAGGGTTTCATGATAGGGGGGAGAGAAATGGGGAAGAAGAGAAAAAAAATGAAGGCCAGGAAGGGGTTTTTCAATTTTAATAGGGGAAAAAAGGGGTTAAAATCTCTTGAAATACGGCCCAAAATCGGTTGTGGGTTGGGCTTGCACAGAAAGTGGGTATGGCACCATGGCTAGGCCATAAATAGGGGCATGGGCACCCAGCCCATGCAAACTGCAAGCAGGGCATGGATCTGAGGCGGGCTACCAGAGGATTGAGGATGGAGCTGGTAGGTAAGGTGTCAATCAGGTTTTGGTTATTCGGTTCGATTTTGATTCAATTTCAAATAAGGATAAAGTGGATCAGAACCAAACCAAAAACCGATTTGGTTATGTATTTAGATACTGAAGTCGAATCGGTTATGATATGTAGTTTTAATTCAGTTTTATACCTCGGTTTTAATTTGGTGATGAAAACGATTTCACTTTTGAACCATGATTGTAATGGACCAAAGGCCATAATGGGACCCATCTGTGCTGAGAACCCAAAATCACAAACTTGCCATCTTTGATGATCTATGATTCTATGTGTCTCTCCTCATCCTCATTATCCTAAGAAGGGAAGATTTTCCCCAATATGATAAAAGACATGTAAGGGCCTTAGTTCTTGATCTTAGGTGGCAACTCCAAATAATCTACACTTATTATACCTTGGATTTGTTTCCACTCTTGAAGCTTCTCTTCTTATGTGAATGACAAAGGCAACCAGCGAGGGATAATCAAGGAGACAAGGTGCAGGCCGAAAAAATCAGAGATTTCCCACAAGACCAGAAACAATTTAGCATTTTGATTAAGGGTGTCGACATATAACCGAAACCATTTACCGGAACTGAAAACCGACTAGTTATAGCCGAACCGAACCGAACCTCACCATAGTAAATTGATCCGATTTTGGTTTTATAGGCCATAATTCCGATTTGGAACCAAATCGAACCTGAAAACCGATGGTTAACCGACACCTAGTATTAAAGACTTAATGTGTTTTGAAATTCAATGGGTCTCTACGAAAAAAGAGTGAGATTAAAAAAAAATAAAAAAAAGCAAAGTACTAATCCAGAAGGGAGCTTTACTTTCACACAATCACACCTATTGATTTTGTAATTTCTAAGATCATAGTTAATTGTTATAATATGTGTAGTCTTTTACATAGAAAGTATATTATCCTTGGCAAAATAAATGTATATTATCTTAACTCTTTAAGAAATTTATTAAATGTAGGATTTACACTAGTTGTAGGATACAAACCATTTTTTAAAATGACACTATTAACCCCATGTAAATCGGTTGTGAACCGAATAACAAAAACCAATTAAAAACTGCTAAAACTGAATTCGGATGAAAATGATTCTGATTTCACCTTATTCCTATCCAGTGCGGTTTTGATTTCTCCTTATCAAAATGTAAATCAAACCGAATAACCAAAACTGCACCGTTTGACACCCCCAATTTAATGCGCAAAATTGGAGAGGGTCACGCCACTCAAGGTGGCCACCTCCAAACTTGAACCTAGCCAATCTCTAGGAGTATTTGTCAAAAGAATTCCCCCCCTACATACATTCCAGGGAATGTCAATGATCCATGATAAATGTGAAACTTTATCTTTCAAATAAATTCCTCATCATAACTTTAACTCTAATATAAAAGGAACTCTAAGGTGGACCTTTTAATTATCCCAAAGTACTCTGAATGCCCTTAAGCTGTAGAAAATGGTCCAGTTTTTCCTGCCCAGGAATCTTCTTGATTATCCCTCCTTGATGCACCTTTGTCATTCAGGCAGGTGACCATCTGTAGGAGGGAAAACAAGTCCGAGGTTCAAACGATTGGAGATTTATTTGAAATCTTTTGATATGATTGTAGATTTGTTTGAAATCACTCAAAATTGGAAGATTGGGTCTCTCTACCAAGTGTTCTACCTGTTGCTTATGGGGTATTCATGTTTGGCATATGTTCACGCTAACCAAGATCTTCGGGGATAATTTCGTATTATAATTCCGTGGTGGAACTTTAGGACACCCTTAGAAAAATGCACCAGTGCTGTAACTAATCGAGTAACCCTAGAGGCGTGTGTCCAAACTCATGAGGGTCGTGATCTAGCTTGCGAAGGTAATAGTTATTATCCGTAAGCCACCTATGTCCAATACTAATGTTATCTGTCTTCCATAACTTTGTGGGTTCTACAATTTCTCACACCAAACCCTCTCTCCCAAATAATAATAATAATAAAATTAAAAATATATATTTCTGTTGCTACCTTGCCACTCATGCCTTGATCCATGGATACACGGAAATAAGACACAACCAAGCCTTCGGAATTTTTCTTCTTCTTTTTAGTATTTCATGGAAAAAGATCCCCACGTTCATAGTGGGGATATGAGTTCTACACTAACATTATTACCAAAAAAAAAAGTTCTACTCTAGCTATGGTGGTTTTCCATTTCTCACGCCATGATTAAGCTATGGGCCAACATTGTTACCATGGGAACCCCTCTCTCACCCTTTAAAAAAAATACTTGTGTTGCCTCCTTATTACCAGCGCTTGGATCCGTGGATGCAAGTATAGCCAAGTTGACTGTGGCTCCCACCCATCACTCCCCTGAATCCATGCATCTATGGTATTGCAACGTCGAAGTGGGAAGCTCTCTCTCTCTCTCTCTCTCTCTCTCTCTCTCACAATTAGGGCTAGGATCATCAACACTACATGTGGGCATGGAGGTAATAATTTACTCAAAAAACCCTAGATTACAAAACTCCTTGAGTGAGAACGCACAGCAATCAAGTCATAAGCATTGCTCCTTATCAATTTTTTTTATCACTCTCTTTCCTTTCACCCATGATTCATCATGGACCCATTTGATTTTGTTTTCAAAAATGTGTTTTTTTATTTTTCTTTGCCTAGAAATGGAAAAACATCCTAAAAATCGTGTGATTTTTTTGTTTCATTTCACCTGTTTTTCGAAATAGAAATAGTAATTTATGCATATTTTTGTGTCTAGAAACAGGAATGGAGAAACGAGTAAAAGTTATTTTTTTCTTTCTAGAAACAAGTGGGAAGAACAAAAATTATACCCGATACTTTACTCGACCTACCCCAACCTCAACCCATTATTGAAACTTCTTGCTATCCAGATACAGCTACTCTAACCTGATTATGCGAAGCTCATAGTTCCGGATTGCCTTCATCCTTCTAAAGCTCATCTCCACGAAGCATACATGCAATTCCAACGTCTCTCCTTTACTCATGAGCTGCATATTTACAACATCATGCCTTCACTCGTATCTTAAACCCAACTATACCTTTAATAAGAAAGAAGAATATTTGTGACCACGAAGAGTGAATGACGAATCTAAAATCTAATGCATGAACGAAAACATAGGCACCGTTTGACAACGTTCCGTTTTTACCGTTTTAGCGTTTTTTTGTTCACATGATAAAGTTGTTCTGTTTCACCCGTTTCTAGAAACATAAATCAAAATTTATGCCTATTTATAATTCTAGAAATGACTTTAATGAAACAAGTCCGACTTGTTTCGTCGTATCCAGAAACGAATTTGAGAGGAAAAAAAAGTTGTTGTACCTGATAAATCTCTCAACTATTTAAACCTAAAAAAAAGCAACTAAACCCTCTCTTCCTTTTGGGCATCTGATGATACTATTGGGTTTTTTAGTGGCATTATTTCTGAAAAACGTTTTGAGAAACAAGTTTATCAAACACAAAAAATCCTTTTTTGTTTCTGAAAACATGAAAAACCGTTTTTATTGTTTCTAAACACTGAAATAACAGAAACGTTATCAAATGGTGTCATAGTCTTTCGTTTTGTATAGACAATAGATGAGTTTTTGTCATTGATGCGATATAAGAGTTTACACTTTTTTTCCTCCAATTGACCGAATCATATATAGAAGATTCTAAAATCTATTATGAGAATACATACCAAACACAACCATAGATTGTGTAAAAAAAAATTTATACAAGATTGGAAGAATTACAACAGTCATCATACGGTTGAAGCCATGTGGCCCGCTAAATGTAGTGCAACCCTAGTGGGCGTCATACACATTAACTACACAATATATTGAACTTTGTCATTATAGTTGAAACATTTCCGTTAAAACGGTTGACCTAGCCACTCTGCGGAATAATCACTATATGCGCATTTTAGAGTTATCTCATTGTCTCACTCCAACCGTTATATGCTGTTCTTCTCTTTTGTTTCTCTCACCAACGGAGACGAACTCTAAATCTCTAATGGCTTCGTTGCCGAGATCGATGTCGACGATGATGATGTCGAGAAGAGATAAAGTCTCTTTGATTTTCGACAGATTCGACATCAATCGTGACGGAGGACTCAACCGCGAGGAGATGGGTGCTCTAGTCACCGCCGTCAATCCAAATGTGAAGTTCAGCTCCGATCAAATCTTCGCCATTCTTGACGAAGTTTTCCGATCGTATTCCGATTTAATCGAAAATCCTTTAGCGGGTCTCTCCTTCAACGGCCTTCTTCGTACCTACGATGACGGAGCCGGCGATGTTGATAGGGATTACTCAGCCCTCTTTCCTTCCTCTCAGGTAATGTCCGCAACCCAATTGGACGCCCCTTCTTGTTCCTCTTCGTCTTCCATGATTGGTTTAGCGGAAAAGTCGATGATGATCCAGAAAATCCCAAACCTTAGGGTTGCACCTGCTTGGGCTAAGTCGCCCAACCATGGTGTCCACTATGATAATACGTGGAAGCTTGTTGAGGATCTGGAAATAATTATCAGAAGAAAAATTAAGTCTTGTACTCATGGTCACGACAAGAGTAAATATCCGAATATCAGTGATGGGTTTTCGGATATTGGGTGGTCGACGGATTTTAGTGTAGAATTTGATGATAAGAGGTTCTTTTGGGATGAGAATTGTGCTGATTTCAGGACACTTTTGAAGGAAGTGAGGGATATTCGGGTTGCTGTTGATCGGAATTTGCCAAGAGAAGAGGCTTTTGATCGACATATGGCGATTGGACGGACTCTGTATGATTATAAGCTTCTTACAGAGGCTCTTCAGAGCTTCCAGCGAGGGGCAGATTTGAGCCCAATTGATGTTCGGCCGCATTTCAGGTTGGGAAATTGTTTATGCTTGTTAGGGAGGTTGAATGAGGCTAAGGTTAGCTATATGTTGGGTCTGGAGTTGGCAGAGACGACCAATTCGAACAAGTGGTTGGGACTGTTGCCACAGGTACATGTGAATTTGGGGATTGTTTTGGAAGGAGAAGGGATGTTGCTCAGTGCATGTGAGCATTATCGTGAAGCCGCGATTTTGTGTCCAACCCATTATCGGGCCTTGAAGCTCTTGGGGAGTGCGTTGTTTGGAGTTGGGGAGTACAGGGCAGCAGAGAAGGCATTGGAGGAGGCAGTGTTTTTAAACCCGGAATTCTCAGATGCCCATTGTGATCTTGGGTCAGTTCTTCATGCAGTTGGGGAGGATGAGAGGGCAATTTTGGAGTTTCAGAGGGCTATTGATCTAAATCCCAGCCATTTGGATGCGCTGTACAACCTTGGTTGCTTGTTTCGGGATGTGGGTCGGTATCAAAGGGCTGCAGAGATGTATGGGAGAGTTCTGGGGATTCAGCCAAACCATTGGCGAGCCCAGGTGAACCGAGCAGTCTCACTGTTGGGAGCAGGGGAAGCTGCTGATGCAAAGAAAGCATTGAGGGAGGCCCTCAAGATGACAAACAGGGTTGAGTTATATGATGCAATGGCACATATGAAGAAGTTGCAGAAGAAAAATCAAGGTGGTCGCTTGAGCTCATTCGCTAAGAATGATGTGCAGTCTTCTAAAAACAAGAAGTGTTTGGCAGATGGAGTGGACGTGACTATCGTGGAAGCATCCAATTTCAAAAGGGCAAGTGAGAAAACCACAAGGAGGGAGTGTCTTGCTGATGCCCTTCACATTAGGGACTTCCAAAGGATCACTAGACTTCATCGATGTGATGTTTCTCTTCTGAACAAGGAGACAGAGAGTGGATCTGAAGAATGGGAAACACACGTTACAGATAATTCAGAGAGTGAGGAGCCAGAGAAGTCAATAAAGAAGGCAGCATTAGAGGTGATTTTGCGGAAGTTGCTTCACTTTCTAAAACCAGAAGCGTTTCAGGGAGCAGTTAAAGCAGTTGACCGACAAATTTTGTCAGTCTTGGATGCTACCAGTTCTGGGAGAGTCGACTTGGGCATGTTCTATGCTGTCATTGCTCCCATCTGTGCTGGGGAAACAGGGAATCGCAAGCGTGCCGCCTTTGATGCTCTATTGTGGCGCTCAAGGAAGGAGGGTCAAGGTGTAATAGGAAAGGTTGATGCATTAATCTACATGAGGTACTTGAGGCTCATTTATTTCCCTTCTCAAGGATGTAGTGACCAACTGGTAGCCCATGTAGAAGAGGAGAACACGATGATTTCATTCCCTGAGTTCCTCCAAATATTTGATGATGACAAACGGGGATTTGGCATCTTGAGCACTTTGGTGAACCTTGAAAAACATGACAGGATCCGTCATGGTGGGCATTCTTGTGATGCATGCCGGTACCCAATTATTGGGCCCAGATTTAAAGAAATGACCTCTCACTTCAGCCTTTGTATGAATTGTTATAGTCATGGCAATGTGCCCTCAAAAATTAAGCGGGAACAGTACAGATTTAAAGAGTACTGGAGTGAGGCTGAAGTAGTGAAAGATAAGCTGAAGCTATTTCGATGACGTTATGTGGAAAACCCTTTTTGAGGAACCTTGACCATCCATCTCATTGGTTCCTTTCCTTATCTCACATAGGTTGTAATCACCCACTCAAATTCATTTTACTTGTCTAAAGAAACAGAATCATTAGGTAGGCATCTCTATTTACAATTTTTGAATTGGATCTTATGAAACAATTCTTTACACAGCATAATGGAATATCAGAATTCTCCTTTTACGTTTTGTAAAAAAGGCCGTAGAAGATTAATTATGATGATCATATAATTGTGTATTCTGACGATCTAATTCATGAGTACATAGGTTGAAGGGGAACAGCGTGTACTATTGAAGTAAGAAAAATGTTCCACAATTGGTAACTACTAAACTTGCAATTATATTTAAACATTTTATATCGACTGATGGGCAGCTTTTATCGCTTTTATATGTAAATGGTCATTCTCGATAAAATGTGGTAATTTCTCTCCTTTTTCTACAATTCAGTTGATAAAGTTCTTATCTGGAACTCCCTTGAATCATCATTGGGTTTTTTCCCTTTAAAGCCATAGCTTCCAGGAGAGCTTATTTTTGGTAGACATTTTCTAACCATGTCTACATTGTTTCTAACACCCAGTTTAAGGAGTTTTTGCTTCATTTAATCATCCACCTATTTAGATTGTTTTTCCAGGTCCTCTTATAGTATCATTCTCTGAATCTCTTCATGTTCTAGTAACTGAGGAAATGATGCTGTACTTTCTAGGACTTCTTTAGCTATGAACAACTTTAATCATCGTAAAGGAATATAGCTTTGCTGTTTCTATTGTCGGTTACTGTTATTGGTGAATCCTATTCTCAGTTTAATCCAGGAGTACTGTTGATTTTTTTGGGAGTCATTTATACTGGGTTAATTTTGTACTTTCAGGTAAGGGATGATCCCCTGTTCCCATTCAATCAGCTTGGTTAATGAAGCCTTAAGCAGAGTGATTTTAGATGACAGAAGAGGGGAAACAATTGAAGGTGTTTTTGTTCCTAATCTTATTAGCCTATATCTTTGTTTACGATTTGTAGACAAATGCCTCATTTTTTGAAAGGTCTGTCTTTGCCAACTAAGATTGCTGGAGGTTTGAAAATAAACTATTGAAGGTGATACTATTGCCATTGAGATTTCAAACTTGGGAGTACAAGTAATGATCTTCCAATATTGATTAGGTGTTTTGCATTCTATTCATTTGGGATTGCCTTCTAGATGGAGCCAAAGAAAATGGAAAGTAAGTTGGAGTCTTGGAAGGGGGTGTACCAATCAAATGAACATAACAGTCTTGAAAAAAGCTCTAACTAACTAGTTTATCAATTTATTTCATTATCACTATCACAGTGCCAGTTTCAGTTGCTGAGAAAATGGGAAACATTCTGGAAAAAGAAATTTATCCAAGGTTTAATACATTTTTAGTCTTTAATTGCTAATCTAGTTTTTAATGCCGAGTTTGTGTTGCTAATCTAGTTTTTAATGCCAAGTTTTGCGATTACGTAGTTTTAAATGCAGAGTTGTGGGTTCAAGTTATTACTTTCGTGCTTAGTGGGGCTATCAAGGTTTGGTTTTCTCAATTCTCCTTTATAAAAGTAGGTTGGGGTGATGGATTATCTTGGTGGTGGACATAATGCCTGTAGAACGATTTGGCTTGACCGATCTATATGGTATGTCAAGTAGACAGCCCATACCTTAATATAGTTTGTCTTTATAAGTCTGTGGCTGATTTATAGTGGTGCGTCAGGTAAGCTGACACTTATTATAATTAGGCATAACCCGTCAATATTTTTGCATGAATCTTTGTGCTCATCCTTGCTTGGAATCCTCATGTAGCTGAACCCATTAAGTTAGGATAAGATTTTGGATGTTGTATGTTGTTGTAGCATGCTTTGAGGTTTGATTAAAGGAAAAGAAACCGTGGAACTGAAATAACTCACTCAAAACACCTTTTGAAAACTTTAAAAGATTACGTGGTATGATTGGATTGAATAAGCCATTATGAAATTGAAAAAATGAAGAGAACTTTCTTCTGCCAAAATGTGGTTTGTAGAAACTGTTGGGACCAATCAGTTTATAATTGAAAGCCCTTAACCTTATTACCATAGTGGGAGTTCCATGTTTTATCTTCCAAGTACAATTCCCTAATTCCCTCCTCAATCACAAAAATTGAAATATGAACCAACAAAGAGGTGGTACGGTTCAACCTGTGACTTAGAAGAGTATATAATGTATTATCATCTTGTTGAGTAAGTACTGAAAATTGGGGATTTTCGTGTTAGGGTTTATGGGCGAGATTTGGGTGCTCTTGAGAGAAATATCCATTGTAATATTCTCTTCAATCATAATGAATCATATTCTTCTCCGCCTGAGGACGTAGCACAACACATCTGTGTGTGAACCTCTTTAAATCTCTGTGTTATGTGAATTTGTGTTCGTTTTTCCCTTCATATTTGTTGGTATTTGCTCTAATAGGTAGCTTGTTTCATAGGTCTCTCCTATAGACAGCCTACTTTGATTTTGCATTAGTCTCATCAGAAGTGTATTATTGCAAGATCTAGAGAGGGTCATAGGGTCATATGTACACAATCATTACCCCATTTCACCGATCACAATAGAACCACTAGATCACAATAGAACAACTTTACCATTGTGCCAAGACCTACCCTACACAGTCAGTCCTATACCAAAGACTCTTATTACAAAATTTGAACTTTTATCATTATTGTGTAGTTATGTGGAGCTTTTTAATCAATTTTTTTACTTGTCATTATAGGGCCAACCTTATGTAGGTTAAGCCCTCCAAAAATAGGCATATGCCGCTCTAATGTGGCGAGCACACGGTATTCTTTAGTAAAAGGCGAAAGAATAGTTCGCTCTGTGCTCACCACACGGCTCCGTGATTTTTTCTCAAAGCCTTGCAAGATATCATATAATCCCTTTATTTCTGTTGTTTCCTCTTTACAGCCGATGTGGGATTATATGTCATTACCAACTTCTACTCTTTGATCATTGCCTTCATAAGATTGGTACTTGGCCAGGACAAATCGAGTTCTGAATTCTGGTAACAGTTTAGTGCCAATTTATTTTTGGGGTTTGATTATATTTGCTCTGATTTAAAATTTCAGATTAAATGAATAAATTTTGTAACAGATTTGAGGAATCGAAATTGGATTGGTGGAATTGGTCAATTCAGATCCTAATCGGCTGGCCCTGATCTGGAACTAAGCTTCGATTGACCCAGTTCCGATTTGAACCAGTGGGAGCTAATGTACCCTCCTTGGCGGCTCAAAGAACCTTTTTGCATTCTAAAAAACATAGGAGGAACTTCCTTCATGTCCAAGATATGAGTCTAAGTCACAAACCCAGCTGTGATTGTAGATCAAGTTTGTGAGATGGATTCCAAGTTGTACCCTTGGAAAGAGATTGATTCCTCCCACTCCAAATTGCATATACAAGCAAAAGTTCCCTTTAAGATAAGAGTGTTGCTTTTAAGAAAATGTTCAACAATTTGTAAACTTGAGTGACAACAATCAATTTAGTCCTAACTCCTAGATTTGATGCAACCTTAACCAAGGAACACAAGATTGCATGCCATACCTCTCCCCTCTACAGATTGGGTATTCTTCCTGAAGGCTGGGAAGAACCTCTGCGAAGCATTGCCTAGTTGGTATAATTTCCAGAAGAAACTGGAGAATTTGGAGCAAAGATTATTTTCCATAATCTATGCAAAAGGAAATCATTCAGATTACATGGTCTTGAGTCCGGCAAAGATTTCAGCAAACCCAGATTTGTCTTGATATTATTCCCCCATTTTCAGAATTTAGAGACCATGCAATCTTGTGACAATCCATGGGATAAGCTGATCTTAAGGATGCCATTGACAACCAGAGGAAACAACTCAACAAGGAATGGAGGAGAGGAATGTTCTATGTTTGATCACTTGAGATATGGTCCACTATCCTATTACACCTCACTGGGATTCTAAAGTTTGCTAAATCTGAGATCCATGGATCTTCCGAACTCTCAACACAATGAGATAAGAGTGGTTTAAAGTGCATGAAACTTCCCCATGTTTGAGAGCTCCCTACCAACGTAGCTGCTGGAAGAAAATTGCAGTTCGGGAAGTATTTTCCTTTGAGAATTTTCACCTAAAATAATTAATTCTCAGTTACCAGTCTCCACCCCAATTTTAACAAGGCCAGACAATGATGGGTACTTTTTTCAATCCAAGGCCTCCCATTGATTTTGGGTGAAATAACAAAACCCAAGAAGCAATGTTATTATCTGAGAGAAAAATACAAATTGATCAGTACTTTCACCATTATTTTGTCTTATTATGTTTTTCTTTTCTTCCAGGCACCAAAAATATGAAGTTCAACATTCAAATATGACTGTCAGCCACCTGACAATCATTGTTTTCATGCTAGCAAAACAATTCTGATTATCAAGCTAAACATGACTAATTGATAAGCTGGTTGTACTATTTATACATGTATTCAATCATCATTATGACATGCTTCTTGCCCAAATTCTGACAACAATTGATCAGAGAAATGGAGGCTGATGACCATTGCAAGATGTTTTTATTCCATGACACAAGAGTTTGTAATACTCCCAAAACAGCTATTAAAAAATCCTTCATTTAACAACATATCATAAAATAAGTTGCTAATTTCTTTATGATAGAACTCAAATAGCTACTTTGGCCCAGAATTTCTCATAATACTAGGACCAAAATGCACACACTCTTCTTGTATCAGCCTCTGCATCTTTACAACAAATCAATGAACTACAGACAGTCTACACAAAAAGAATATACAACAGGCTTTCAAAATTTTTGAGGTTCTTTTTTCTTCAGAGTACAGTTGAACCCTAATGGTCCAAATCCAAACTCCATAAGAACCTGGAGTACAAAAATGAATCTCACGGACAGATGCTGTTATGCTGTTTTGAGTCTTGACATCACAAGGAAAGAGAACTAAATAGTACATCTTCCAGGATGTAGCCTCTAAATGAAATATGTTTATGCTACTTCATTCACTTTGGAACAATATGATCGACAGCCAAAAAATAAGTCCCTACTATTGTGAATGACGCAAGTCCGCTGCGGGCCATCCGCAACCAAATCCCTCGGAACAGGTAGTTCCTGTCAGATGGGTGGATACCTGAAGCCCTCTCAATCCAATATCCTGGCTGTTTCCATCTGAGAAGCCTTCTCTCCATTGAGACATACTGCAACAATACAATATCTGATTAATCAAGGTAAACTAGGCTTATCCAAAATTGAATATTTCCTTTATCTACTTCATTGTTTTTCAAGAACATAATAAGCTATTGCAAGAACATTGTCAGCTCTTCGAAGAATCTAATTGAGCATGACCAAATTTATTCTCCATTTCCCAACAAGAAGGTATGGGGATACCCCTCTGATATATGTATAACAAATAAGATGAAAAGGTTCAAGATGCTTTACAGGAACAGAAAGAACAAATAAGCTGCTTTACATAATAGCTAAATCCCTCAAATAAAAAGACTTCCTTGTAACCCTCTAATAAAAACTTATTCCAGATGAAAGCGCAAAATAGCAGTAAATTTTTTTGGAAGCTAGATTCCTCCCACCCATACCATATCCTTCTCATCATATCCTCAATAGCGGTCATGCAGCAGTTGATGGTTGCAGCTAAATTTAGTGGACATGTCCATATCAACATCTAACTATGGTTGAGATTTTACACTAATCTAAAATCTCCAGATGTAATTGTAGGGTTTTGAAAAATCCTAGGGCAGTGAGCTCACCAGGAACCATTGAAAACCAAGAAAAAGGCCATACAATTGAGACTTGAGATAGACCACAAATTTCGATAGGTAGCACATCCAGGGTGTCTCCCATTAACAGTCAGGCTGACAAATCATCCACCCATGGGGTGGAAAAATGCAGGGCATGATGGGGAAAGGTCCCAGGTAAGAGCATGGTGGATACATGTTCCCATTTTTTTAAATTTCGGTTACAATAAATTTAAAAATATCTCCCATGTCACAGCTTCAGCAGCAAGCCTGAAGGAGGGGATGTATTTTTCTATCTCCCCCCTTACTCAAGCGTCTGATTCATCACTTGGACTCAATGAGTTTATGTAAAGAATATGCAGCACCCAAGACCCAACTTGATGCATAGCAACCAAGCAATCATTAACTTAAAAAATAAACAAATAAACCTAAATCAACAGTGGTGCTCGCTCAGAATTTAAAAGTAATATTGACAAAAGATGAAGGCTAAATGCCTATTTTGCACCCACTTTAAATTATTTTACTAGGTAAGCATAAATACAAGTACTCCAATGTGTTACACGCATTTACAATGACTTATGAGAAGTTACTGAATTTTATTAAAGTTTGCGCTGTGTTCAAGAAAATGTTAGTTTCGAAAACTTCAGGATGCCATCATTTTCCCGAAAGGAATCAGCACATGTTGTGTAACAGAGTACATTAGAAGTTACAAGCATACTTCCAGTCGCAGGAAAACGAAGAACCAATTAGATTACAGTTGGTTCAAATGATGCCATAACCTGAGTACTTCTTTAGGTCCTTTCAAGGATTTAAACCTTAATAGTAAGATGGATTGGACTGCAATCAATCCTGATCCAGATCAGATGACCCTGCCCATAATTTCTTCAATACTTTTACTAACCACCAAGTGATGGATGGATTTGTGTTGGCTAATCCCAATCTGTATATGGATGATATGCCCAGTCTGTTTCCAATACTTGAAAGCCCAGTAAGAAATTTACAGTATTTGCACATGCAGTACTTGGAAAATGATCATGATCTGAAAGTCTTTGAGGCAAAAGTTTGCATACCTTGGGCAGCACAGTACATTGTGACCGACTTTTGGCAGTGTCAAAACAATGAGAAGCAGCAGCAGCTATTGAACCAGAAACTCCAGCTGCAAGACTAGCAGCTAAAGGAGACACAGGACCAATTTCTTCAATGGACCTAGAAAAAGAAATGGGATGAAAACTAAATCCAAAAGGTGGCAAAGTAATAAATAAGGGAAAAAATAAGCTCCCAGTTTCGAATAAGATTTTCCCCAGTTCTCCAAAGATATACATGATAAACACATGCATTCAATTATCGACATGTAGGAAAGAGTAACGTATCCCATCAAATGGCATAATTTATGCATCTTTCACAAACCATTCAAATTCGGTCAGAGCTGGCAAAGACCAAAATAAAACCAACTGGTTTTCATGAAAAAGACAAATGCACCCATACGCTTGAAACGAAATAGTAACACATAAATCTAAATGCTCATTAAGAACATCAGCCATGTATAATTTATTTGACCCGATGGACTCTTGCCAGATCAGCAAGATCCAGATGAGCTGCAAAGCAACCCAACATTTATCTATAAAGTACTTAGTTTCAACAAAAAGAAAATGTAACTAAAGGCTTTGGGCTACTCCCTTTGCTTTGCCACCCCAACTCCCCATTTAGTAGTTAATTCCACCGGTATATGACATTCTAGGAGAACATTCATGTATCAAAGTAGACAAACAATTTAGATGGAAAGAATTCTTTGATCTTCTAAAGCAGTATATAAAAAAAAACTTTCTTAGTACAAATAGATAATGTAATGACTATCATATGGAGAAAGATCAATGTAGGACACAGCTGAGGGAGACTGAAAAGAAACTGAAAGTCAACTTAAAGCAGGAAACATCATGTAATAGAGTATAAAATAAAACCTAGGTGGAGGATTCATCTCGTTTGCCTTCTGCTCCAGCATTCCTATGTGCAAAAACTGCCAGCCTGAAAAGAATACACCACCAAAAACGGAATCCCTAACTATAGATGGACGAAGACCTCTCCACAAGGCATTCCATCCTTCCAAGGAAATGATACTTATAGGCCTTTTAACCTCATGAACAGCAGGTGGTCTTCCAGAACCAGTAAGCATCCATGGGTACTCTTTCAGAGAACATGCCACATTGGGATGCTTGTTAGATAGAGGGGACAAAAATTCAATAGTATGGTCCCATGCCTTCTTATCAAGAGTATATCCACGCAGAAATCTAGCAATCACTGGTGTATTGACTTGGTTAGCTGTGGCAGATGAAGAAGGTGGGAGATGCACAGCAGCAGTAACCTGTGCACGAAGTTTAAAAAGTTCAAATGGAGTGCTTATGAGTGCTTCCATTGCACCAGCTGCAATGCCTGCCAAAAGGGCCTCAGAGACATGGACATAATTGTCTTCTCTTCCATCTGAAAGAAGCAAAAACGCAAATGTAGCGTTACTTCAATTCTTGCTCCCTTTAGATACAATCTATATCCTCCTTTCTTTCCCATAAAACATAATAATATTTCACAATTTATCACAAAAGGTAAAGAAAATTTTATGAAAGGTTGTTCTAGTTTTATGCATGAGATGAAATGCATAAATAAAGAATACCAATGTTCTGAAAGATGGGCTCTTCAACGTCTCTGTTTACAAGTAAATTAGGAAAGATGCTTGAATCAAATAAAACTATTGAGAGCATCCACAGATTCCAATTCATTTTCAATAATGAAAAAGTAAAATGATCATACCTTTATAGAAAGCTGTCAAAAGTTCATAGACTCCAAAACGAGCTGCTAGCCCAGAAATCCTTCCCAATGTGGACCACCCAAAACCATAATACAAACCTAAATATCAATCATATATAGGGTTAGCCTCAGAAAATAATAACATATAATTAAAATAGATATGGTATGGGCATTTCTCAAAGGATAGTAAAACAAAAGGTAAATGATTATAGAAATTTCTTAGCATGATAGCTAGCTTAAGCTGTTGGATCTAATTAAATATGTCTTTTCATACTCTCTCCCCCTCCCCCTCCCCTCCCCCTCCCCCTCCAAACCAAAACAACCAATGAAACAAGAGAAGTGCAATAGAGGTAGCAACAGCATAATGTCCTGGCTAACTAAACCTGAACCTTCTCCTAAGCCTGACTCGTCCCACCCCCCACCTGAATCCATTCATACATGAAAGAGGCAGGGCAGAAGACAGACTGGGATGGTGTAGGTCATGAGAGAATGGAGAAACTCAAGAAACTTTGCAAGAGCATAGTAAAGAGAAAAGCAAATAAGAGCAATAAATGAAACACTAAATAGAGGCGGTCATGTATTTTCATAAGTAGAACTCGCCATGGCCCTGGGGAAATATCCAATGAAACCTGAATCCAACCTTAGAAAAACAATTAGATGATATTAAACCCACCCCATTAAGAACATGTCACTATTCAGATGTGCCCCACTGCCATCCCAAATACAAAGAGGGAAGAATGAAATGAAAGAAAACACTAAAGATTGTTAGCTGAAAATTAAGTCATTCCCACTTTTCTATCTTTGCAGTCAAGAAAACTTCTCCATAACTTGTAACGAGATTTATATACAAGAAATATGGCATTTTAAAAAAATCAAAAAGAATGAAGCACACTAACTACATATCTCTTCAAAGAGATTCACAAAATATAAATGCTTAAGAAGAAAATATTAAACAAAGTGAATAATGTTCACAGTTGTTAGATTCCTAGGCTTACTCTATTTAATCGACTCCACCACAAAATAACTTTGGTCATTGGAATTCAAACACTGAAACACAGTTAGTTTTCTGCTGTTGCAAGCAAGGATAGTTTTTCTAATGTATTCAGTTAGGCCTTCTTTTCTAAGTAAAGAACTGAATGGGAGATAGAATGTAAAAGAAATAACATAAATCAATCTCGTATCAGGTAATAACCTTTTTTTTCGGTCGAGACTAATAACCTGATGTAATTAATATGTTCCCCATTGGGTAAAATGTTTGAGAAGCTAGACAGTAAAGAATGTCCCTCACATGTACCTGTACCCTAATGACTCATCACCAATGTACTATAAAGTGCTTTCTAACAAGTTCTTTTAAATCGTGCATGTAAAACATCAAATATCAAATCTTCTTAGTATTCACTTTTAGTAGTACTCTCTGTCCAAACAAAAAACCAAAAATTTAGTAATACTCTAGCTGGGAAAGGAATCATGCCAAAATAACAGCAATAAAATAAAACATCTGGACTTGATTTTCATTTAAGACACTCTTCGCAATTCTCATCGGTGAACAATTAAGTATCAACTGCTAGTAAACCCCTTTCCAAATCACAAACCCAACTGTCTCAACAATGGCTCTTCAATTGGAGCACACGTTCATACACACGCCTCAGAATAATCATGTTATTGACATCCCTAGAACATATTAGCTGACAAACTTGCACCAGTAGACCAACCATAACATTACATTTTTCTACTCCAAACCTAATTTTTCTTTCTCTTTCTTCCTTTCTCTCTTTGGGCATCCCATCTAATTTTGCTTGAATAGTACCAATGGAAACTTAAAGAGTATTGGTGCATTCAGCAGCTTATCGTAGGTAATAAATTAGAGACAATTTGTACATTTATTCACATAAATATTATGACAAACGCTTATCAGTTCATCAACCCCTAAAATGGGAAATTTTAACGAGCTCCATTAGTTTATAATTCACAATCCAATCCAACATAAGTTATCAATAACTAATCTATATCAGTCAACAGGTCCCCAAAATGAAAACCACAGAAGCAATCGAAAGAAAGAGAGGGAGATTGAAGCCACCTAAGTTCCCTGTTATTGATTGAATTCTGCCCAGAACTTGAGCTGCGACCAAAGGATTGCCAGAACCTGCACCAACCTAGGATCCACCTCAATAAGAAACATGTATGTTCTACAGTTCTGGAGTTCTTTGCAAAGGAAAGGGTTAAGAATTTTTACCTGGATTAGGGTTTTAAGAGTGTCCAAAGGATGAGTGACAGCAGTCCCTAACGTTACAGAGCCAGCAGCAGCAATGGCATGGGCTGCGAACATATGATTCTTCAACAGATCCTCCATCACTTACACTTCTGCATAAAACCCTAGTATGCACAAGAGCGGTTGGCCGATAAAACCCTATTTGGCGCTTCAAGTTCGAATGGTAATAAGGTATTCAACTCCAAGGGATAGACGAAGCAGAGAGAGAATAGCTTTCCATTATTCCATGGCCACATTGATGCCCTGCAAGTGTTGGACGGACCATACGGTTAACCCCGATAGAAACCAAATCGGTTAGACCGGACTCACATGAAGTGGTCCGATCTGAGTCCAACCGGGTCGATCCTAAGCTTCCTCCCCAAGTAATTTGTTCGAAGTTACCAAAGTGGAGTCTGTTACCAACTTGGTACCACCAAAGCATCTTAACCCATCCCTCTCGGCCTATTCGTCCATTCGCTTGCGACAATACCCTGTAGGTAATCTCTCTCTCTCTCTCTCTCGTAGCCTGCAATTTTACTCTTTTTTTTTCAATGATATTTCCAATTAGTTCATCATCTTCTATTCTACGCAGAACATAATTTCAATTCCCCTGTAGGAATAATTACTCTTGCAATGATTTTGTCTATTGATAATTGGGTCTTGTATATAGCTGTGTTTGGAATGCATTCTTGGAATATATTATGGGTTAGAACGCATTCTGTGCATAATCGTGAATTTTTTTGCAATATAGAATGTGTCTGAATTCTGATTTTGTATTCAGTACCAAAAGAATTTTTTTTTTTTTTAGTGTCACAGGTTTTATGGATGGGCACACCTAGTTCTGCTGTGTGGGAGAGTTACAGGGCAATTTCTAGTATTAGATATCTAGGGAATGGTTTGGATCTGCCATATTTCAAATTTTAGAGTCAACTCAAGCATATACCTTCCTATGTATTGGCATGCACCCTCTCATTAGTGCTGGATAATTCAATGCTTTATTTTTCCACTTGCCCAACTTTGTTTGGGCTGTGAAATATGAGTAGGGGACCCTATGGTCTACCTGGGCACGAAATTTTAGCCCCACCTGACTTGCCATGTGTCAAAATAAGGTGTACATTCATGGAGACATTATGAAAGTGCCCAGCAATAAGACCTCCTCCCTTTTCTAATTTCTGTTCGACTATCCCAAAGAATTATATCCAAATTTTCTTCCATTAAAACCTAAACTGAATGGCATTCAAAATTTCTAGTTTCAAATTTAGGATGTTCTGGAACATATTAAGAACTAATGCCATTTACAAGCAACTATATTCAATTTGTGGTAATATATGTGAATTATTCACACAGAATACATAATCTATGATGATTCAGAACAACAGGAGTGGTAACTGTTTTGAGAAAGAGGTAAGGTGGTAACCGTTTTGAGAGAAAGGCATGAAGAATAAAAATCAGATAATGTAACTGTATTTGATTTCTATTAACATAATATACACCAAGTTGTAGGGAGAATGAGTGAAAGTGGGTACTCCACATCAGCACCCAAGAGAGAGAGAGAGAGAGAGAGAGAGTGAGTGAGAGAGGTTCACCATTGATGATGTAATAGATGTTGGATAAGGCATGGTTCACCATTGATGACGTATGTGGCGGGAAAGTAGCATCGCACTTCGCTTAATATATGTATATAGATTAGAAGTTCAATATTCTTTGAACAATTTACATCATTGAAAAAACAAGAAGATAATTTACTACTAGACTACTAGGTTTGTTCAGTGGAGTTTGACCACCAAATTTGTTGCGTAGTCAATCAAGAGGGTGCTTCATCTATCTGACTTTGCAGAATAACAAATCAGCTCCACACTTGGTAGGAATGGCTAACATTACAGCACTCATGCTGGTTCTGTTTTCCTGTTTCCTGAATTTAAAGGTAAATAAAAATCCAAATAAACTCCATTGTTAGCCATGACTCAGTAGTGGAAAATGCAGCTATCTAACATATAATGGGAGTGTTGTTTGTCACATTTAGTTACCTATCAGATCTCCTATGTGGAAAAGAATTCTCAAGCTGCCTTCTCCATCAAGTTTAGTCATTGCTCAACTTTTGTTTTGTTTGATTCTTGATATTCACTCTAGCTATTGCTATTTTCAGAAAGGAAATATAGAAGGAGAAAAAATAAAGTATGGCTGCATCTGCAGTATTGGTTGATCCAAGATTTTACAATGTGCCTTCATTTTCAAACGAGGAAGATCTCTATGGTTGTTATAAGTCCATGCAATGCCAGATCAGATTCATTGATGGTCAGGAGAATTACATGAAGGAAGAGCTGAAGAATTTAAAGCAAGAATTGTTCCAGGCCCAGAACGAAGTGGAGAAGATAAAATCAGTTCCTCTCATTGTTGGTCAGTTTATGGAAGTGGTTGATGAGAACAGTGGCATTGTTGGCTCGACTACTGGTTCCAATTACTATGTTAGGATTCTCAGCACCATCAACCGGGAGCTGTTGAAACCTTCGTCATCAGTGGCATTGCACCGTCACTCAAATGCCCTTGTTGATGTATTGCCACCTGAAGCTGACTCGAGCATTTCACTTTTGAGCCAGTCAGAAAAGCCAGATGTTACCTATAATGTAATTCTTCTTATCGAACTTCAGTGTTTTCAATAGTTACGGGATATCTCTATGACTTATCTCAATATATTATTGTCGTTGCTGTGGTGCAGGTCCTGTCTTTTGTTAGTTTATCAGGTCTGTGTTATCTTTTCTTTATCGTTTTATTTTTTAATACTTTTGTAGTTTGGTTTTAACTTTTTTTTTCTTTAGAATTTCCTTTATTTTCTTGTCTTTTCTTTTCCAGATACAGCGAAATTTGGTTGCCTGGAGGTAATAGGCTGAATGAGTAATGCTGTATATAAAATTGAAGAAAAAGAGACAGATATAAGGAATGACTGCTAGGGTTCGACCACTAAATTACTATTGGAAAAAAAAGAAACCATCCTCTTAACCATAAACAAAATCACTCCATACATTAAATCTGAATATATTTATTGAATTACATTCCTATTTATAGACCATGACTAGACTACATTTCAAACTCAAAAAATCATGAAAGACTACTACTTGGACATTAAATTTCTAATAACAAAGATCTATAACCAAATAATTCAACTTGGGGGGGGGGGGGGGGGGGGAGAACTATCTTGTCACCGTTAAGTTAAAAAAAAAAAACCTTAATTATCCAACCAAACTTACTACCAATATTACTCAAAACTGAAAGCTACTAAAAATAGTAAATACCGAACTCACTGTAATAGTATTGTACCTCTCCTCCATCCCACAATAAAAATCCTCCGTCCTGTTTTTGGCTGTCCCAAATTCTTTGTCCATCTAACCAATTAAGTAGTGACCTTTTGGAATACTATGTTGCTCTCTTGCAGTGATTAGCTCTTCATTCAGTCCCAACTTGAAGAGAGTTTAGGCAAGTAATGGGAGGGTAAAGTTGATAAAGGAGGGGACTTGTGATGATTTAACCACTCGTCGTTAAACTTTTGGCTTTCTTAAAAGTGAGACAGTGGTAGTACTTTTCTATCTAGACCAAATAATGTATCATAGATTCATTAAAAAAAATGGTATAATAGACTTACGTAAGATGTTAAAAATGATAAATACTAAAAGTAGTTAAAGCTGAAATTACTAAAAGTATTGAATCAACAACATTTCTGTAAAAATGCTCCCACATTATTTTGTTAGGTAAATTGTGAATTCAGAATGTTCCATTAATTTTTGGTTTCCATGTTTTGGTTGAACTAAGAAGTCCTTTGCCCTGCTTTCATTCAAATCCATCTTATGAGTAATTCTCCACTGATCCTCAACCACTTTTGTCTTGTCATGCATTGAGGACAATCCAAAAGAATAATTGTTACATGTTGTGAACGTTATGGGATGTTATCAGGACCATGGATTTTTTTTTATCCTTGCTAAATCAAACTCATGCATAGAATGGATATTAACAATTACATGAAATTTTGTTGGTGTAGCTGTACCTTATGTGAGATCAGTAATTAATAGATTTGTGGTGCAAAGCTTGTATGCTTTATGTCTGGGTTCTGCAGTCCACTTATGTTTCTTTATGTGATGGAACTCTATTGTTTGGGCCACATTTATTTTTCAGGATTGCCTAACCTTCTTGTTAGATATTAATTCCACCGCTTTTCAATCACTCAACGTGCTTCTTCTTGTGCTAGGACATTGGTGGATGTGACATTCAAAAGCAGGAAATCCGTGAAGCTGTTGAGTTACCTTTGACACATCAGGAGCAATACAAACAGATTGGCATAGATCCCCCTCGAGGAGTATTGCTTTATGGACCTCCCGGCACTGGTAAAACAATGCTTGCCAAGGCTGTTGCTCATCACACGAGTGCAGCCTTCATTAGGATGGTTGGTTCAGAATTTGTTCAGAAGTATATAGGCGAGGTATGTTTAACCTTACTTCTTACTATCTTTCTTTATGTTATTACTATTTTAATGGTGATAGGATGCAGGTCTAGTGCAGTTCCTGCTCCCCGATTTCTGCCACATGACATACCAACTGGAGAACTTCAAACTATTGAATGGGAAGAGGGTATTATGTCTGGGTCAGGTGTCATATCTGGGACCCTAATCATCCATATGGCCTACCTTCTATTGCACAGTTCCCCTTATATTTTTATAGATTCCATGATAATTCAAAGATTTGTGTTTTCCTTCCCTTGTTCTTTCCTGTGTTTTCATACTTCTCAGAGTAAACTTCCTCCGTGGACAAGCATGGGGCTTAGTCAATTAGAACCTGGTTGTGCTGCTTGATGCTCCGATGGACAACAAAAATAGTGGGGCATATTGGATTCAAACTTGGCATATAAGTAGGGGATGGGGCCTATGTGCCACTTTAATTTGGACCCCACCTGACCTGTCATGTGGCAAATGGAGCCACTGGAACTGCAGCAATTTGCAAGTACAGTGGACCTGCACCTGCTCACTCTACTTTTTTTGGCTACCTTCTTGGCTAACTTGTATGGAAAAACTATGTGAACCCTTCCTAACTTGGTTTTGGAGCTTCTTGATTGTTCCTTCTTTCTCACTCTTTATATCTTCGTGGAAATTTATTCCATGATTTCATCAGTCATTCTGCCTTTGTGAATGATATTAATAGGTCATGTTTGGATTTTTTTTTTCTTTTCCCCTCATCCATGGTATGTTGATGCATGGTTATTGGAATATCTACTATTGGAAGGTAAAAACTCTATAAATTTAAGTTCTGTTTGGATGATACAAAAGAGTTTTTTTCGTACCCTTATGAATTCCAATATCATGTTTGTCATGTTTGGATGGAGTTTCAAATTTTTTTTATGATAATTATCTTGAGGGATCATAAACTAATTATCTTAAATAGAGGAATCAAGCATGAACCCATGCAACGAAGTTTGATCCTTATAATCATGTCATTCCTTTTTTGGCTTCCTTCTGGTAGGACAAGCTCAACTCAAAACCAGCAACAAGCCTTTGAAGAAAGTATGTAGTAATGTATTGCAGAAAATTAAAGCGGAAACAAGATGGCAGTAAAGGATCATTCACCATGAGCAGTAGTAGGGGTTGATCATCAAAACTTAATGGTAGAGACTCAATCAGTAAACTATAAACAAAGCATATTGTAATGTATTAATTACCACATCTACTTGAGGGAATGGCAGAATTAGTGGTCTTGGTGCACCCAAACTCCTGCTATTGGACTTTTTGAATCTTATATTCCAGTTCCTAGCCTCAAATGTCTACAATTCAAATATAAAACTAAGTGCACTACAAAGGCAAACTAAGTGCTACTCTTCCATTCAGGGTCCGAGAATGGTTCGTGATGTTTTCCGCCTTGCCAAAGAGAATGCTCCTGCTATTATATTTATTGATGAGGTTGATGCTATCGCTACAGCTCGGTTCGATGCTCAAACTGGAGCTGACAGAGAAGTTCAGAGAATCCTCATGGAACTCTTGAATCAGGTATTAAGTCAAAAGTTATTGAACTTAAAGGTGTAACAGAGGGTTCTATATTGATTGGACTCGGAAAAAAATTGAAGCAATCAAAAACTTTTGTACCTTTACTTTTACTCTGCACTTGATGTTCTGGTTCTTTGGTATGCTTCTCCAGATGGATGGATTTGATCAAACGGTGAATGTAAAGGTTATAATGGCAACTAACAGGGCCGACACACTGGACCCTGCACTTCTACGCCCTGGTAGGCTTGACCGGAAAATTGAATTCCCTTTGCCTGATAGGCGACAAAAGAGGCTTGTGTTTCAGGTTTGTTTGTGGGAAATCTCTATCATGCCATTAAATTTGAAACACCTACATTTTTTGTTCAATATTTCATTCTAGGAAAATAGACTAGAAAGTTACAATAAAGAGATTATGGGCACAGATTGAACACTTTAATCATGGCGCCCCTTTAGCCATTTGAAGAAACAGAACACAAAACCAGGATTATAAAGATTTTTTTTCCCATTGTACAGGTTAGCACTGCGAAGATGAACTTAAGTGATGAAGTAGACTTGGAAGATTATGTCTCCCGACCTGATAAGATTAGTGCTGCTGAGGTCAGTTAATTTGTAGATCTCATCTGCAGGTTTCAATAGGAAGTAATTATTACTTAATTTGCCAATTAATGTCTCCTGTAAAATGCCATATATTTCTGCTTTTATCTGGGATAAAAATCTATATTGTTTCTTATTTTCTGGGAAAAAAATTTCTTAGATTTTTTCTCCATTCTATCCAGTTTGTTATTATTTTCTTGAGGCATTCATGCATATCATTAATTGACCTACCTAAACTTTCAATTTGCACTCAACTACAGATTTTTTTTTTTTCAGTTCTACATTCCTTTCCCCTGGTCATTTTCACCTCAATCTCCAAACTCCACCCCCCTAAATGTACCCTTAAAGTGTTTATTGTTTTAAATACTGGCTATATACTGTCTCATATAGCTTATTTGAAAGCCATTTTAAATTAGGTTATTTCCATCACTTCTTTTAGGTCTTAATTTTGGATTTTCAAAACTAGCTTGTTTTGCGTACTGGTGCTATACTAGAGGTTATAAAGTTACATATCGAACAAAACCATGATCTTTCAATTCTAAATTATATTGGGAATGTTATGACCAATTTATTTTACAGGTTTGGATTTGTAGTGGAACTTTATTTAAGGAAGTCTAATTTGATTACAAGTTCTATATAGATTTTATATCTTATATTTATTTAGGAAAGGATTAAGCAGCCATAGTAGTTTCTAAAATTATAATTAGGGTTAAATTTAATAACTCTAGCTGGAGTCAAAAGTTAAATTTGTGGAGGTACATCGGGGTCTGATGAGCACATAAGTATCATTGTAGCCAGCATATTTTAATGGGGTTTTGTTAAAGATATGAGTTGAATATGCTTAAGTTGTGGTGAGACTTCAATTTTCTCAGGGTTGCAGTGTGGTGACTTGGTGTTCTTGTTACTGGTTTGGATTTCTAGCTTGCTGTTGAACTATTCTGATATTCTATTTCATAAGTTCTGCTGTTTCTTTTTTATTCTCCTTCAATTGTGTTTGTGTATATCTGTATTGGAAATTTTTCCTGCGAATTTCTTTTCGGCCCATTACTTGCAGGTATAATAGGATTTTTGAATCCCTTGACTGCATTAGTATCTGGCTTTCTTGAGGTAAGGAATGGAAGAATATCTAAAGATAATAACATGAGGTTTTCCTCCATCGCTACTCTGATTGCATGAGCAAAGCACCCCATCTTGGTTGCATATTATCAAAAAAAAAAAAAAAAAAAAAACCATCTTGGTTGATGAATCTTCTGTGCCTTTGAGGAGCTCTGCCATGCACATTTGGCATTATCATACCTAATTATTGTATATGGACTAGAATGTCTTAGGTCCAATAACAATGATATATGGCGTTAATTCTCAATAACTAATGGGTATGGAATTAAATGTCTTAGGTCATACTTTATTGAGTTTACATGACCATGTTAAGTTTTCTGGGGCAGAATTTCTTGTGTTTGTAATTATGTCTTTTCCCTACTACCATTAAAGAATTGTTTCACCAAATCGGTTGCTCTTTTTTCCTCTATATTCTGACCATGTTTGGTGATGGACTGATGGTTGCAGATTGTAGCAATTTGTCAGGAAGCAGGAATACAAGCTGTGCGCAAGAACCGGTATGTCATAATGCCCAAGGATTTTGAGAAGGGTTACCGAGCAAATGTAAAGAAGCCAGTCACTGATTTTGATTTCTACAAATGAAGGACCTCAAGCAAATATACAGTTGGATTACCTGGTTAAGATCTCACCTCACCCTCCCAAACCATGTCAATTTGAAGGATTACATAAGATTGAATAAGAAACTGTTTTACCTACATTGACTAATTAATGGGTCTCCACAATTCTTCAAAATCAATTAGTCATTCAGATTCAATTAATCAAAGAAGAACAAAGACATGGAAGGACAGCTGAAAAACTTGGCATGGTATTATCTGCATTGTATTGGCGTATCGCTGATACTGTCTGTATCACCAGACCAGTACTGATATGATATTAATACGGGTCAGTGGTGACGGTATCTATTGAGGTAAGATGGTAGTCCAGAATCGATTTTTTATCAAATTTTGAGGGCAAAATGTTCGGATTGGTATCAGTATCATCGGCCAAGACTGATACTATTGCCGATGCCATGATTAAAATCTCTGGTTTCACATTGGTGTAGTTAGATTTCCTTGGTTCAATTTAAGCATACATGGAATTACTTGTATTAAGTCTATTCAGATTTTTTTTTTTTTGGGTAAGAAGACAAGAAAATTAGAATTGATTAGATTTTAGAGAGGTTGTAACATCGTACAAAAGTGGCAGCGGTTGATCTACCATTTGCCGAGGTTGCCTCTGCTATAGGGGTAAAATATAAGAGCTGTTTCCACTAGGGTACCAATCTATATGTTACATCTTTCATGGATTTATACACAGACAAAAATAAAGGTGCCACACTTAGTGGTCAAAAAAAGTTTTCCAAATCAAAAGAAAGTTTTATATCCGCGTTGGCCCTACAGTACTTGTCATTAGATGGTCCTACAGTACTTGTTAAAATGGAATTCTTAATAGGTAAATTGATATGAAATAGAGTTAGAGAAGTGGGATAGTGAGGGAAAAGAGAAATCGGAAAGAGAGTATGAGAAGAGAGCAATAGGAGAGATATGAGGGAATAAGACCAGGAAGGGGGAGAAGGGTGTTTGGAGTGAGAGGTTTGGGATATGGCTCCTCTACGGCGTGGTGTGGTGTACAATGCACATCCAACAGTTGAAAGCATTTGGGTACACATCCCAGCACATGAGCATGTATCCTAAGGGGTTCCCAGCCTTGTCGCACCATAGAGGAACCCCACGTGAGGTTTGGAGGAAAGGGAAAGATAAGTTGTGGTAGTTTTATAATTTAAAGGCTAATGACATAATTGTTCTTTCTTTTTCCGATACGCACATTTCTGTAACCTGAAGCTTCAGCACAAAAACCACTAAACTATGCTGAGAACCTAATTTTTTTAGGTTTATGTTTTCAAAAACAAGTCTCTTTCTTATTCCAAAAACATAAAACTGCAAAAAAGTTCTTTAAAACAAAGGTTTTATCAAAATTTTTTATTTTTATTTTTTGGACATCCAGTCCAAAGACCTTTTTCTGGTTTTATACTCGAGTAGGCTTTCAGGGCAGTGCAATTTTCAAAGGCTGCTCTTGTAGATATATATGTTTTGTTGCTCAATTTAGATGCCTTGAAGCTTTGCCTTTTTTTTTTTTTTTTTTTTTTAAATTAATTATCATTTATTTCGTTTACCCCTTAGGCCTTAGCTATTTTTATAAGATCTTTGTAGAAACACAACTCTAAAATGATGTAGAAAATAATGGTAAAATATGAACTAACAATTACATAATGTACATAGATTTACAAGGTTCGGCAAAATTACCTAAATCCTCGGTGAGATGAGATCTTGTTTCACTATCAATGAAGAGTAAGGTTATAGTGCTCGTCCTCACACCTCTCTTAGATTGCTTACAAAGAAAGAAAACCTCAATACGAATATATTGCAAAACCCTATATAAGAAATTTATAAAAATACCCATGTAACCAGGATCAGCCCCGTTTTGTCACAGATGAAATGTCTTCTATTAATTCATTAACGCAATTCAACTGGTTAGATAATTTGAAAATCTCAATACCAACAGTCTTCTACATGTTCTAGAAGAAACTAGCAAACAAACCATCAGGTCTAGGAAATTTCAAGGAGCTGGTTTAGAAAACATTTATTCCTAATCTCGTCAACATCTAGTAATTCTATAAGATTGTCATCATCATCAGAAGAAAAGAACTTTTGAATAGTGATGAATAAGACCCTTATCCATATCCCTTTCTGATGACAATACTTTGAATATCAGATACAATTTCCCAATTTCATCTCTCTTGTCAACTCAAAGCCCCATATTATTTTTCAACAATTCAATCCTGTTAATCTTTCTCTCACAAGTAGATTATCAATAAGAATGTGTGGCAGTCTCCTCTGGAAGTTCAAAGACATCACCAAAATTTTATGTTGACATTGATGAGAAATTTTAAGGTTGGACTTCTAACTTGCAAAATGTGTTAGTGGGTTCCTCTCTCTTTGCACCATTAAAATTGCAAACTGGATCTATAGTCCTATTGGATTTCAATTGTTATCCTCTCTGTCAAGGGCTTCTTCCTTGTGTCTCCCTTTCTCTCTTGCATCTTTTTCAATTTTTCCCCTTTAATCATCATTTTTCTGATGGGTAATCTGCTATATATACATGTTAGCACCCCAAGCTGCAAATGTTGCCACTCTCACTATCTCATATGGTTCTGTCAGGCCTGAGTGGGTGGCCTAACAGCCATTAATTTCAAACTCTAATTTGAGCTTGTTTCTTTTAAGCTTAGATTTGGATCACAAAGTCCAAAAAGCCATGAAGTGCTTTGATTCTATGTTGAATATAGTGATGTTGATTTCTCCAGCTGATAGATCAGATTCCTTTAAAGGCAATAAATTCCATATATCAATATAAATCAAATTCCAAAACTTTAGGTTGAGGTCCCAACTCCTAACTATTGCTTGAATTGAAGCATGGAGATCAAGGATGTGAAACCCCGAGATGTCGAGGCCTTTCCTAATAATCTAATGCAAATCAAGGTAATTCCTGGCTTATTTGGTATCCAGAACTGAGTTTTTCTTTTCTTTTTTAGACTATAGATCAAACTCATTGTTGTGCTCTTTTCATACATGCATTAGCGGATTGGACTCTGCATACCACTGCAAAATAGGGAAAAAAAAGAATACAAGAAATTGGTTGGTTGTACTTATAAATGAATTAGTATAAAATAGGCTTCAAAACTTTTAATGGTTAGAGGCCAGCATTCAGCAGAAATCAAAAATAAAAAAAAATAATAATAATGATCAGTATCCATAAATCAGAAGATTCAACCATCGCTACCTTCTACTGTTATAAGTGTACCTTAATTATACAAAAAGGATTGGCGACAGTTACATCACTTAGGTCAGTTAGTAAGGTATATCAGGAATCTGTTACTCCAAAGGCCTCACCCAAGTTGAAGTTCAAATTGCCTCTCATAGTTCTCCTCCCAATCACTCCATTGCCTTTCCTCATCATTGCAGCAAACTCCCCATAATCTATTTGCCCATCCTGCTTAATCACAAGCCATTAATGAAAATTAGCTCCAACCAATAAAACGTTTAGATTCCAACCAATAAAAGGTTTAGATTCCAAATTATGTAGGAAAAAGAGAAGCAAATGCATGAAGGAAAACACTGTGCCTAGAAAGAAGTGCATATGAAACTTTTAGACTTTAAATGTAGGATGAAGAAGGAGGGACCCACATTGTCTTGATCAATTTCCTTGATAATCTCATCCAGGTGAACATCACTTAGACCAAACTCCTTGCAAGCTTGCTGGAGCTCCTCAATGGTTATATAACCACTACCATCTTTGTCAAAAAAGGAAAATGCAGACATCAAATTCTCCTCTCTCTCCATCTTGTTAATGTGCATGGTAGCAGCAAGGAATTCACCATAGTCTATCGTTCCACTGTTGTCAATGTCAGCCTGCCACACTTCTACAGATTAAGATTTCATCTTGGTAGGCAACAGAAACATATGGTGACTGCATAAGCATTTCAAAGTCCTGTAGCCTAAATGTACTCGACCTCAAAAAATCGTAAAATTCAACCTTTGTCTTTCCAGAAATTTACTTACTGCGTCCATAAGGGCCTTGATCTCAGACTCCATCAGGTCAGAGCCTACTCTTCTTAAACCTTCTTTTAGCTCATCAAAAGTAATTGTTCCGCTGTTGTCTGTATCAATCATCTTGAACAGCTCTTTCAGACCCCCAATTTCTTCCTCTGACAGGCTCTCGGCTATAACCTGCAAAAATAGATTTTGTCAATGCAAGCAATTGCACAACAGATCCTTCAATAACATAGATCATACAAGAACAGTAGGAAATGGAAATTCACTTGATTATCCGATTCGCATGTCATAATTCTTTAAGTTGGTCACTAGGCTAACAAGATGGCCAAGATAAAATGGGACCAAACTGTGGAGCAAATTAAACAGCTATTGCAAGGCTGAGAAGCAAAATAGCCCATTGTCCCATGAGGATTTGATTATTCTATCATTTTTAGGAAGTTTGTCTTTGATTCTTATCAATCCCAATCCTATTATCCTTAATCAATTGCTACTGGAATCCCTAACAATTCTACAAATCTATAATCAGTGGACTGATTTCTTGCCAAAAAAAAAGATACAAGAAAAATAGGATATGCAACAATTGTCAAGGTCAAAGATTTGACTACAAAGGGAGAATTTCCAAATGCAAAATAAACAGATTTAGTACACTACCCTTCTTACAAAGGCCTCCCAACAGAGAAATACATGAGACCCTCAATAAATCGTCAAGCAAAAACAAAAATACATTGATATCTGCCCAAGTGCTGAAGAAGATGCTCCTCATCTGCTGATAAAATGCATGTCTGTCTATGATGTTCATCTTGATGTATTGAGTTCCCTAAGTACGCATGGACGAAGCAAATAACTAGAGGATTTGTAATATGGTTCAACTTGTAGGCCTTTGTCAGAGTACAAAGAATAAGATAATTCATATCTGCAGCTGCTCTTTGAAGCTGCATTTTTTTACCAGAAAATCTTCTTAACCTGGGCCTATGCTGCATCAATCACATCCTTGATCTGTAATGGATCAAGGGTTTGGCTGGCTGCATCAGAGACTCTCTATATGCCAGTAATAGTGGGTTCTGGAGATTGGTAATGTGGACTATAAGAATTTCACTAGCCAAGAGGATTTAGATACTATTTAAGAAGCATAAATCCTTGTGGAATGAGGTGATATAAAATATTAACACGGTCATTTGGGATTTTCTGTGGGAAGCAAAGACGAGGAAGAGAGATTGGTAAGGACACTCTTGCTATGCTAATAATGGTGGGGGTTTAGGAGACTGTAATGTGGACAGCAAAAGAATTTATTTTTGCTAGCCAAGACGATTTGGATATTTCCTATGAAGAAGCAATCCTTGAGGCATGAGGTGATATGCTCCATTACAAGCTGCCAAGTAATTGTTCCATTTCAAGAGACATAGAGAGCGATGCTGAAAAGCACCTAATGTAAAGCTGAGTTGGACAAGTCACACCCGCTCACAACTGCAGGATTTTTTAACCAAAGAACAACCAATATCCAAAGTAGAACAGCAACCCAAAGCAACTCTGGATTATAAGGGAAAACCAAGTCTATAAGAGCCAACCGATTACAGAACTATTAAGAATCTGTTAACAGAATTAACAATAGATGATGGGGCCTTAACAAGGACTATAAGAGGCCTAATCCCAGTTGATAATATGGTCCAACACCCAAAGAAACCAATAGAAATCAAGGCAGGCCTATCAATTTCAAATCTGGACAGAATAGGTCACTAGAATATAAAATTAGGGAGATTTCTAATATCTCTTGAATCCCTGGACAGAAAATGCTCCCCTTTGGTTCAATTTCCCCTCTAGGTAGGGCCCAACTTCGATCAAAATTCATCCAAAACTGATGGCCGGTTAGGTCTGGGCAGGTTTTGAATATTGCTCACAGAATCTGCAATTTTCTGGGCAGAACTGATAAGAAAACTGAATTTAATACCTGTAGGAACTTGAGCAGATCAGTGACACTTTGTATAATTGAGAGAAGAAGAAAATACATTAAGAAAGAGGACCTCTCGGGCTTCACACCGCAGAGAGTCAACTGGATCAAGCACAGTTCCATCAGCCTTGATCAAACACAAAACAACTCTTCATGGAGAAGACAATAGTAGCAGCCATTAATTTTTTTTATCAAAAGCATTCCAGCCTTGAGATCCGCCTCTTCTTTATTTATAATGTTGATGGGGGAGGGAATTACAAAATAGAAGGTTCCCTAAAGGAAACCTTAATTTAGTCTCCTAATACAATACTTACTAAAAAAAGAAATTAGAAACTAACTGAAATTAGAATTTAGCTGAAATTAGAAATTAACTACTAATGACTTAACTCAACTAATAACTTGACTCTTAAGAAAACAAATATAACTCAAATCAAACCCAGCTTAAAAGGAAACAAACTAGTAATCCCGTATGCAACCTTAAAGCCCCTCTTTTAGGCCCATAAAAGTGGCCTATTACACTCAAAACACATGGGATCAAAGGCCTAACATGTATGGAACCCAACTCTAGGCTTATTCCTAATAAAACAAGCCTAGTTTGGTAAAGAATCTGCATCAGTAAGTCTTGACTTATTCAAATGTTAAAAGCAAGGCTATAAACTAAGCAAAGGAAAAGACAAGTGGATTAGATGGTTGTGCTGCAACCATATTTCTAAATCTCCTTTCAGTAGGCCATTTTGGTCAGACAGAAATGGATGAAATTTCACAGAAACAACGCATTTTTTCTGTGAGTTTTGCTTGGCCATTTCAAGGGACAAAAGGCCAAAATGACTGAAAACAGTGCATTTTCGTGACTAAAATTGTGCTACTTCTGGTTTCGCCTCCTGTTTTGTCTCAGGCATATTTCGGAGAAATTTTGAACCATGGTTGCAACATGTGCAGGTGGCAGGGGGGACGTTGGCCACTTGTTGGCATGCACGTATCATTTTTTTCCTTTGATGAATCACATCATTAGAACTAACAAGGGTAATGAAGAATTAAGTTTTGTGAAGATAAACTGGTGGCCGATGTATTATAGATATTGTCTCCTAGATTGTACTCCATTTTGAATTATTGTTGCAGAGTTATAAGTGTGCAGCAGTGGAGCAGGGAGTGTTCAACTGGAATTTAAGATTTAGGAGGGGTTTGTGGGAAGGCCAGCTCCTAAGAGTCCAAAATATTTTAGAGTGTTTGCAGGATACAATCAGTACACTGTAAACAGATACAATCCACAGCTTACCATTGGGAGTGGGGAGACTAACAATAAAATAAGTTAGAAAAGTAAGATAAAAAAACAAGAGAGATGTACATGAAAACAAACTATCTCAAGCCAAAACAGAACTCAAGTACATCAGCCCCAAACACATTTTTTTAATGCACTCTTAGATTTTTTGACTTGTTGGTTTTATTGCATGGAGCAACACACCATAAGTGGCACTGGCACCCCCTTCACACGTTGATCTAATCCTCCTAAATTTCAACACAATATCAGTGTCTTTTAAGCCATGGAAAATTTCAAAATCTTTAGATCTGCAAAGAAAGTATCTAGCTAGGAGTGAAGAAAATAGAAATAGTAAAAATGAACAGATACACTAGAGGTCTAGCACGTTGCGATTATTTGTTTCCAGGAACATCCAAATGTGTCAGTCACTCCAAATGAATGAAAATTTCTAAATCCTATCTGCCAGTCCAATTTTTATCAGGTTTCAAATTCAAAATCTTGATTTTCTAGAAAGGATTCAATTGGCTCTCCTAAATATCCTATTATTAGTGGATGCAATTCATTCTTCACATGTATCTTACAATAAAATCATTTAATTATAAGTAAATTACCCAGGGATGAAATTAGCAACAAAACATATTAATATATGCTTACACGCAAAGCCATCTTCTTAAGCTTGTTCATCGCAGAAAATTGCTTCAAGCGTGATAGAACTGCAGAATCAAGAGGTTTATCTGGAGCAACTGTGTCATCCACAATCCATGGGTGACCTGGTACAGAATTTAATCTCTGTCATGAATAATATCCAAGGGGCACAGCAATACGAAGAGATGCATTCATAGACTCACAGAGTACTTCATGGGCAGCAATTCTTGTCTTTGGGTTGCTGTCAAGCATCTTCCGTATCAGATCTTTGGCACTTTCTGAAATTCCAGGCCATGGTTCAGATTCAAAATCTAATTTCCCTCGTAAAATCTCCCTGAAGATCCCTGGTTCAGTTTCTGGAAGGAACAAGAGAAGCAAATAAAAAAACGGTAAAAACATATGGTAAAAGTGGGGAAATGACATATCCATGCACATGACCTCATCAAGATTACTACCTGCCCAAAAAGGTGGGACACCACTTAATAAGATGTACAAGATAACTCCAGCACTCCATACGTCTGCTTCAGGTCCATATCGTTTCTTCAATACCTCAGGTGCAACATAATATGGACTTCCAACTACATCAGAAAAGGTATCCCCTGTAAACAGAGAAAAAGATACCAACAATTAAGATATGAGAAACCGTCAGATAAACACCAAAAAAACGAAACTGAGTAATTAAATGAAGGAAATAATGAAAAATGGTCCATCATGGTCATATAGAAAGATTAAATAGGATACATATCAGTCGGAACCCACTGTGAATTGGTCCTACAGAGGAAGCCCCGTAAGTTAAAAGCAAACCAACTTAGAGTAGTTGTCAACTGCCCCATCTACAACATTAATTTCGAAAGACTGAAAAGAATGGGGAATGGTACAAAAGTTCACAGGTTATATGGCTCAGACTAACCATAAAATAAGGTTTAACAATACTTATGTAAGAAACAATAGCTAAGAGAACAGAACCCTGGAGCCTGGAGTATTTAACAATAAACTTATTGGAAGAACTTGGGAGTAACTGAATAAGTCTGCTCTATGACTATGGATCCATTCTGAAGAAGTGGTTAAAGCCTCAGTAGTAGTAATTCATGGTTAGATCAAGCACGGATGTGAGTAGCCCTGAGGACAAGTTATCATATCAAATGTGATTAATTATTCTTTACAAAAGCATCCATTGAAATCTCAGACAATTCAGAAAGAAAATTCATAAAGTATTCAACAATAAGAGGGCGGACCTCGGTGCAACGGTAAGGTTGCTCCATTGCAACCTAGTGATTGTGGGTTCGAATTGGGAAACGGCCTCTCCGCAAAGCAGGGTTAAGGTTGTTTACATTATGACCCTCCTAGACCCCACAGTGGTGGGGGCCTCGTGCACTAGGTATGCACTTTTTTATCTATGGCCTTAATAAATACACCAAATCAGATGGAAGAATAAAGTAGTTGCTTAGGTGAATATCTGGGCCAACGTGTCAAAAGTATGCTACTCAGCAAACAATTGGAAAAATTGATGCTTCAAAAAAAAAAAAAAAAAAAAAATTGTTAAGCAAATTGCCTTCCTAATTCAGTAGATGAACACACAAAATATATTATCTCGAGATTTCTCCAAGTTCAAATCACTATTAGTCACAATTCTCATGCTTTTTTATATTTCCACATGCCCACATTCATCCATCGAGACATTAAGATAAACTTTTTCCCCCCTTTTCCTCTTGACTCTTTAAGTCAGCCCATTCAGAACATAATCTTGTAAAGCTCAAAGGCCAAAATCATTAAGAAAATGCCTCTTGAAATAGCTAATACTACACAGATTTCCCCCAATAAACCATGTCAGATTGGTGAATTTACATTTCATTAATACGTAACCAATCTAATTTCTGCAGGAAAGATGAAAACCTTGTGTGAATTCATTCATACTTCCGGGTCTAGACTCTAGACTCTCTTCTTTCCCGTAACAATGAAATAGAAAACAAAATCCATCAAACAAACAGTCCTCCAAGCAAAAGGCAATCCCTTCTTTCTCCTCAAACAGAAAGCTGGCTTTTCCCACCATAAAAAATTTCCTCCATTCACAACAAAATACAAGGGAACCCAGGATCCAGATAACACAAATCAACAATCCAAACAGTCTTAAGTTCTGTACATACTAAGTAATTTTTCAATAAAAATCGAATTCAATAAAGTGGAAGGAACACATCAATCAAACCTGGCTTGTAGAACACCGACAACCCGAAATCGATGGCCTTCATTGGAGCATCCTCAGCAGAGTTAGCGAACAAGAAGTTCTCAGGCTTTAGGTCCCTATGCATAACTCCAAGAGAGTGACAAGCTTCCACAACCCCAACTATAGTCTTGATCAGCTGTACCGCCTGTTTCTCACTATAATGCCCTCTCTGAATAATCCGATCAAAGAGCTCACCGCCGGCACAAAGCTCCATCACCAAATGAACAAACAAAGAATCTTCATATGCCCCTTTAATCCTCACGACGTTAGGGTGTTCAGACAAATGGTGCATTATCTGAATCTCTCTATATACATCCTCATAGTCCTCTCTGCAAAGAAGCTTTCTTTTGGGTATAGATTTGCAGGCATATTGGGTACCTGTGGACTTCTCTGTACAAAGATATGTAGTACCAAATTGGCCTTGCCCTAGTCTCTGGCCGATCTGGTAGAGGTCCCTGAGATTCTGGGTCTTGTAAGGAAGAACAGAAGTGGGTTTTGAAGTTGAAGTCGAAGTCGAAGTTGATGGAGGTTTCTTCATGGGTGAAACCATGGTGGTTTTGGTGGTGGTTGTCTGAATCAGAAGATTTTGATGATTGGATCTCTTTGTTATCCCTCTTTTACAACTGGATATCTTCAAAAATCCGTGTTTTTATTTTGATCAAAGCAATTTCTTTTGGGGGCTCTTCTTTGAATTCAACTTTGATGTGCATAGAACAGAGTCAACAGACAGTACTTTGGGTAGGATTTGTGTCAGAAAGGTGGGCTGGGCCTCGGAATCAGGCAGGATGATGCAATGAACAACCGCACTGGTTGGATCTGATTTTTTTTTTTTTTTTCAATAAGAG